>NC_057804.1:210799448-211028542 GCF_018294505.1 Triticum aestivum | reverse complement strand
CCGAGCTCTCCTCTCCTCACCACTCGCCCTCTGCACCACCATATCATCCCCCTGCACCCCCAGTTCCTCTCCATAACCACCCGAGCTTGAGATTGAGCTCGAGCTCTGCCGCCTTGGGTCACCGTCGATCCCACGGTACAGGCCACCCCCGGCCCTCTTTATTGCTTCTCTAGAACACCCATATCTCACTGATCGATTCCCCCCTCTTTCCCGTTCGTTTTACAGTCATAAACGGCCGGAGCCATCAACGCCCGACGCCCCTCCGCCGTGAAACTCGTCGTCGGCAAATCACTGCTCCCCTCCGGCCAACTCCGGCACCACCCGAACGGCGACACAACGAGGAGTCCAACGGTGCCATCATCTCACGCCGCTGTGCCCGGAAACATTGCCGGTGAGCTCGCCGGCCCTCTGTCACAGGGATAGGGATGACAGGCGGGCCCTGCCTGTCAGCCTCTCCCCTCCATCGCCCCCCTCTCTCTCGCTGACGCCTGGGCCCGGCCCGTCAGGTTTAAACCTGGCGCACGCGCATGCACCAGTGATTTGGGCCGCCTCTCTGGCTGGGCCTGCTGCGCTGCGGCTGTTCTGACCTAGCAGGCACAGTGCTCCTTTTCCTTTTTCTTTTCTGTCAAACTTGCAAAATTTCCACAGGATTAAATATTCATCCAAATGCAATAATTCCAACTCCCATATTTTTCTAAAAATCCCACCTATTTAATGGTATAACTTTCATTCATGACCAACCAACTTTTATGTACTGTTCATATTCAAATTCAAATTTGAATATATTTAAACTCCTCTGAAAATCCATTTCTTCTATTCTGCTACTCCAAATCCAAAACTAGGAATTTTCCCCTTCTTAGTTTTCACTCTAATATTTAACAAAAATAATTTGACATTTTTTTGAGCACTTTGGTTTTCTGTTTTACTATTGCCTTATTTTCTCATTATTTTCTTGCGACGATTACATCCCGTATTAGACGAAGTTGCTGAAAGAGAAGAAGGAGAAGGATTTGAAGAACTTGAAGACCAAGGCAAGCAGCCCTTTGACCATGTCTAAGAAACACTTTTTATGCATGTCATATGGCACTTTTGTTGCTTGCATCGAAGTCATGGTAAATGGTGCCCACTTGAGGTGGTTTGCCTCCGTTGCTTTTCTCGTTGACACTTGCATGACGCATGACCCTACCTTCTTATGAGGGTTATGTCGGTGGGGGTAGATAGGATGTTAAAGTAGTGCTACGAAAAAAGGGACGGGAATATGCAAGGTGATGGAGACAAAGTATTTTGAAAAGACCTTTTGAAAACCCCATCGGGTGCGACTTATGCTCGGGGGAGATGATGAGTTGGGTAGCCACTTGATGACGAAGTGGTGTACCGAGGCAAGTGCGTGTTGGTTTCAAAACGGATTGGTTTAAGTTGCGACCGTTATTCCAACCTTACATGCACAACCACTCTACCCTTGTATGGGAAAGGGCATTATTGATTACCTAGGCTGATACTAGCTTGGAGCCCGCATTACTAGTGACGGGGGAGAGTTGGTTCTCTCTCTCTGAACGGGGTCGTCCCAGGTAGGGCGGCCATGACTATTTTCACAGGGCACCGGATACACTGTTGTGTCCCCTCTCGGATGTTATGATCTCGAGTGAGTCTCGTATGATGTACATCGTGAGGATACGGAACAACGAGTGGACTCCTTGTTAGTGTCGTCTAGGGAAAGATAGTGATCGGGTGCTTACCCCGGGTACTTGAGGTATCGCGGGTCGTGGATGACATGGAAGTTCCCCGGATCTTGTGGCTAAAGTGGGCAACCTCTGCAGAGTGTAAAACTATTCGAATAGCCATGTCCACGGTCAAGGACAGTTGGGTAACCGATCTTGGGCTACATCGACATGTTTACAAACCAGTGTGTGTGTTTAGATAAGTGGGAAGATCTACTTGGGTCAAGTCAAAGGACTTGACATGATTGACTTGGGTTGATGCCCACTCTATTTATGTTGATATCTGTAACCTGTCCTCATGGTTACTTGAATTCTCCAAATGCATATCTTACAAGTTGTTGAACATGTCATTGCACTCAAAACTAGCTTTCTGCAAAAATTTACCTATATCATGCATTGTTGTATCTTGAACCAAAACATGGGTTGCTTGCGAGTACATTCGAAGTACTCATTGTCTTGCTATTGGTTATTTTATTGGCCAGGCATGAAAGAACAGGATATAATGAAGAGTACCTTGGTGACGAACATGCGAGCTAGGACGCCTCCTAGTCAGAATGCCTGTAGGGTTAAGGCAGATGGCATGGGTCCAAGTTGTTATTGAAGATTTCCGCTGCGATGATACACTCAAGACTTGACCATAATGGTACTACTTGTGTAAAACGGTATGTATGGATGTAAGACTCTTGTTATTCAGCTTCTGTGTGTTCAGTGAGCATTGATCTCTGGGATCACTGTACACGTGCATTCGGTGATCTCGACTTATGAGTCGGGGTCCCCACAATCCCTTCTATGATCTGGCGGGGAAAGAGAGGTGTGCAAAGAGCAGATCGAATGATCAACACGAGGGATTTTTACCCAGGTTCGGGCCGATCAGAAGCGTAAAACCCTAGTCCTGCATTTAGTGTATTGAGTGTTCTTGAGCTTCGGCTAGTTGCTACGCATGCAAATTGGGCCGGAAATTCAAAAATCCCCCCCTGTATCGCCTTGGGCCATTATTTATACCAAGAGGCTACCACACTGGCGTACAAGCATACAGGAGGTGTAAAGTTGCTACAGTGCACATACTTATCTCTATCGTCTTAGGACAAACACATTTAATTCATTGTTTACGTGTCCTTAACTTTATCGGGTATGGAAACAGAGCCCGTCCCGTCCGTCGCCACCTCACCTCATCTCGACACATGTCCAGGATGACAAGGCATCCAATGCCAGGCTGGCTGGCTGGCTGATACACTGGAACGGGCGCAGGATCTTCACGAAGATCTGCATGCCACCATGCAGCGCTTGCCAGGCCGCTAGGCTAGTTGTCATGCTGGAACGTTAACTGGG
This sequence comes from Triticum aestivum, assembly GCF_018294505.1. NCBI lineage: Eukaryota > Viridiplantae > Streptophyta > Magnoliopsida > Poales > Poaceae > Triticum > Triticum aestivum. The sequence goes on along the minus strand of NC_057804.1, from coordinate 211,025,495 downwards.
CACTCGGATCCTTGCCGTGTGCGAGCCTCGCCGCGGGCCCTCGAATATCCCCGGCAAGAATCTTGCTGGGAACTCTGCCTTCTGGTCTTCACAATGATCTGCATACCACCACACATACGCCCCTAGGTCTTGGTCTTGACATTGTCGATGGTGTCAGAGCTCTCAACCTCCAGCGTGGTGGTCTTGTCGAGTCTTCGCTTCACAAACCACCCCGGCAATGATCTAGCTGGAAGCCAGCTTGTGTCCTTCTTTGGTCGTCTTGTATTCACTTCCAGCTGTCCCCGTCAGGCCTTGCCGCGGGTGAGGCTGCAACTGCACGTGCACAAGTATGGGGTACTAACAAAGGCCCAACTTTAGTACACCGACACACATTTAAATTTACTTGGAATGATAGGTAAATACCACATATAGTTAGGTATGGTGAACTCATATGGAATATCTTTGGGTTTAAGGAAGTGGATAACAAGTAGTATTCCTGCTTAGTATAGGTGAAGGCTAGCAAATAGATTGAGGAGCGACCAACTAGAGAGCGACAAAGGTCATAAACATGCCTTGATATTCATCAACATTAAATGCAAGCATGAGTAGGATAAACACCATGAACATAAATATTGTGGAAGCTATGTTGGTTTCTATTCAAATACTTGCGTGAACATGTGCCAAGTCAAGCCACTCGAATCATTCAGAAGAGGATACCATCCTATCATACTACATCATAACCATTTTAAATGCATTTTGCCACACAAGATAAACCATTATCCACTCCTTGCTATTTAAACATGGCATGAGTAACTATGATATCTAATTGTCATTGCAAACATGTTTCATTCATAATAGGCTGAATCAGGAACAATCAGCTAAACATATCTACAAAAACAAGACAGGTCGAGTTCATACCAGCTTTTCTGCATCTTAATCATTTCATCAAATTTCGTCATTATTGCCTTTCACTTGCATGACCGAATGATGTGAATACTAATAAGAGTGCAAGTTCCATGGGCTAAGCTGGAATCTGCAAACATTTATTCCAAGGAAAAGACAAGGTAATATGGGCTCTTTGTTAGATAAACAATAATGCATATGAGAGCCACTCAACATTTTCATCATGGCCTTCTTCTTATGACCCAAAGAAAAGAAAAGAATTTCAAATAAACACACATAAATATTTTTTGAGTTTTTTTCTCTAGAAGAAAGTGAAACAAAGGAAGAAATGAAAATGAGAAAAACTATTTACACAAGAAAGCTCCCAACAAACAAAAGAAGAACGAGAAATCTGTTTGGGTTTTGTTTTAATACTAATACTAATTTAAACTGGAAAGAAAAACCAAAAAGAAGCGAGACATTATTTTTTGATTTTACCAAACTTTTTCAAACACAAAAAGAATAAAGAAACAAAAATAAACTAACCTGGGTTATACAATAAAAAAGGATGAATATCGACAACTGGAATGAATGTGTGAGTGTGAATGTAATGTTGGTGAGAAATACATTCTCCCCCAAGCTTAGGTTTTTTCCTAAGTTGGTCTATGGCCATGGCTGGCCTGGTTCATACCCAAAGTCGTGGGGTTGTACTGGATTGCAGCCACCACAGCTTGGCGAGCTGCCTCATTGACACATGCGGTCTCCCTTGCCCTCTCATACTCCTTTGCGTCTTCCCTAAGTATGAAATATGTCCCTTTTACCTGAAAGTTAAAGAAGGCAGGAGTGGGAAGCGTAATATGGAAAACATGGTGCCTATTAAAGATTAGTCTATACTGGAATGGCAGGTCACCCCTTCCAAGAAACTGGAAATGCTCCATAACGCATAGTCAACGAATACAAGCGGCAACTAGGTACATCATTTCGTATAGGTACCCCAAGATAATCAGCCAATCGGTTGGCATAAATTCCACCACAAAAATCTCCATCCAAAGCATTATTATATAGACGACATCCAACAATATACCCCAAGTTATATTGTTTATAATTCATTATTGCACTTTTAAGAACGCTCAAATCACCAACGCAAAGGTGGTTATGGTCAGGTTTGCCACTAATGCATATTCCTATGAAGAGAGCAAAATAATGTAAAGCAGGAAAGTGAATAATCCCTATAGTGGCTTGTGTTATGCTTCTAGTTTCACCCTTAGTGATGCTAGCAAAGAACTCAGTGCAATCAGCTTTGCGAGGTAGTGCCCCATTGCGGAATTTTGCAAGCGACATTAAATTCTTCATGGTCCATGCGAAAATCAATTTTGTAGAGATTAAATAAAACATAATGTGTATTGCGATGGACCGAATACTCAAAACCTCTGCACAAAAGAATCAGTGAGGTTTTAATACTATAGGCACTTATCTGACAACAAGTCTTTCAAGCCAGCGTTGTGCACGCATATATCAACTTCTTTCTTAAAACCAAGTTGAGTCATGAAATAGTCTGGCGACCATTCGCAAGGTTGCACTAGGGCTACGCGTGGTGGATCGAGGTCTGGCTCATGCAGAGCAAGCCTTCGGGATTTCTTTCTCAAGGAACCACCTTGGAACATCTTCTTAAACATTTTCCCCCTTTGAAATTTTCTGAAAATTTTAGTGACTCAAAATAAAAGTGAACAAAACTCAACAAAATTGATAGCAACTACTCCTACAAGTGTTTAAATGCTATATCAAGGATCAGAATTAGTTTGAACCATATAAATTTGGCATGCTAGCTTAAGAATAGGGTCACCAACAATAGCTAAATGTGCAAACAATAAACCACTAGAACAAAAACTAATTGGACAAGCTGAGGAATCACATACCGATGAATAATCCCCCCAAAAAGTTTCAGAAACGCAGTTCCGAGCAAGGAGATCAAAAATGGCAGCAAGATGAGCAAGAACATGGGTTTGAGTAAGGGACTGATTTTTTCTAGAGGAAGCAGAAGTGCATGGGTGGAAGCAATAAGTGAGGGGGCCTACATGGGACCCATAAGCTTGCTAGGCGCACCCTGTGAGCTTGTGGCTCAAAGGTGCACCCCCTGGGGTGTGTTAAGTGCCACTATTTTTTAAATATTACAGAAAAAACATATTAAATTTTCTGGGAATTTGGAGAACCTTTATTTTCTGGTCATTTTTTATTGTATGGAAAAAATATGAAAACAGCATAATCATAGCATATCTACTTTATTAATTCTAAATAATAGAAAGTAAAAGGTGGGTACAGAAAGTTGTGTTTACTAAATTCATCGACCACATGCCCGTCAAAAGAAATCCATTGATAAGGTTGATGAAGTCTTCATAACAAACTTCTTCCGAATGACATGAAACCAAAGAATCTTCGTATAACATAGGTTACCTCGACGGATATATATGCATGTCCCCAACAATAAGCATTTCATATTTCTTTTAGACAGTAGGAATAGGGAATTCAAATCCTCCAATAATAACTGTCGAAATCTTTCCAATATAATTGATACTATTCACTTGAGGTTTGTTTCTTTGGAAAGTGTACAGTATGCTCATTACCATTAACATGAAAAGTGGCATTGCCTTTATTGCAATCAATAACAGCCCCCGGAGTATTTAAAAAGGGTCTACCAAGGATGATCGATATTACTATCATCGTTGGGTATATCAAGAATAACAAAGTCCGTTAAGATAGAAACATTTGCAACTACGGTAGACACATCTTCACAAATACCGATTGGAATAGCAGTTGATTTATTAGCCATTTCCAAAGCGATTTTAGTTGGTGTCACCTTATTCAAATCAAGTCTTCGATATAAAGAGAAAGACATAACACTAACACCGTCTCCTAGATCACATAAAGCAGTTTTAACATAGTTTCTTTTAATGGAGAAAGGTATAGTTGGTATTCTCAGGTCTCCTAGTTTCTTTGGCACTCCACCTTTAAATGTATAATTAGCAAGCATGGTGGAAATTTCAGCTTCCGATATCTTTCTTTGATTTGTAACAATATCTTTAATATACTTACCATACGAAGACATTTTTAGAATATTAGTCAAACGCAAATGTGCAAAAAGACGGGTCTAAGAATTTCAACAAAGGGCCCAAATTCTTCATCATCTTTATTCTTTGAAGCTTTGGAAGAAAAAGGCATGGGTTTTTAAACCCAAGGCTCTCTTTCTTTACCATGCTTCCTAGCAATGAAGTTTCTCTTATCATATCTTTTATTCTTAGGTTGTGGGTTATCAAGATCAACAGCAGGTTCTATCTCCACATCATTATCATTACTAGGTTAAGCATCAACATGAACATCATCATTATCATTATTACTAGGTTCATGTTCATCACAAAATTGTGTTTCAACATCAGAAATGGAAATATCATTTGGATTCTCAGGTGTGTCTACAGTAGGTTCACTAGAAGCATGCAAAGTCCTATCATCATTCTTTTTCTTTTTAGAAGGACTAAGTGCATCCATATTAATTCTTTGAGAATCTTGCTCAACTCTCTTAGTACGTACTTCCGGGTACAAGGTTTGCTGAGTCATTTTACCACCCCTAGTCATAACTGTAACAACATGATCATTCATCTTATTCTTCATCTCATTAAGAAAATCATTTTGTGCTTTGAGAACTTGTTCTACTTGGGTTTTTTATCATAGAAGAATGTCTACTCACGCCCTTGACATCTTAAGAGTTCTAAACATCAAGTCACTCAAGCATTCAATCATATAAGTATTTTGTTTCAATTGTATACTAACATATGCATTAAAGTTTTCTTGTTTAACAATAAAGTTATCCAATTCATCCAAGCATTGACTAGCATATTTACTATAAGGAATATCACCTTCATCAAATATATAGAGAATTTACCTCTACTACTTGTGTCAGTGTAAGAAGACCTTCTGTTTCTTCAATAGGTGGTAAATTCTTGATATCTTCGTCTTTAAGACTTTTTTCTTTAATCGATTTCTTTTCCTCTTGAATATCTTCAGGACTAAGAAATAGAATACCTCTCTTCTTCGGAGTTGGTTTGGGAGGTGGTTCGGGGAGAGTCCAATCAATATCATTACTCAATCTATTATTCAATAGTTCTTCAGCTTATTTAATAGTTCGTTCCCTGAAAACACAACCAGCACAACTATCTAGGTGGTCCCTAGAAGCATCGGTTAGTCCATTAAAGAAGATATCAAGTATTTCATTTTTCTTGAGAGGATGATCAGGCAAAGCATTAAGTAATTTGAGAATCCTCCCCAAAGCTTGAGGGAGATTCTCTTCTTCAATTTTCACAAAGTTAAATATTTCCTGCAAAGCAGCTTGTTTCTTATGAGCAAAAATATTTTTTCAGAGGAGTAATATATCATATCCTGGGGACTACACACACAACCTACAACAAGAGAACTAAACTAGATCTGAGCATCACCATTTAATGAGAAAGGAAACAACTTTAGAATATAGTAGTAGAGATTTTTTTCCCTATGAGCAAATAGGGTGGCTATATTATTCAGTTTAGTAAGATGTGCCACAACAGTTTCACTTTCATAACCATGGAGAGGGTCAGATTCATCCAAAGTAATTAATTCAGGATCGATAGAGAATTCATAATCCTTATCAGTAACAAAGATAGGTAAAGTAGCAAACTTAGGATCATATTTCATTCTAGCATTCAAAGATTTTTCTTTCAACTTGACTTGTAATTTCTTTAGATCATCTCTATCCTTACAAGCAAGAAAGTACCTAGATACCTCCATCCATAACATAAACCTCATCTATATTAGGCAATTCATATCTAGGAGAGCTAGTTCTAATAGGTGTTTCAAAGTTCTCACTTTCAAAGACTTCATCAGTTTCAATAATTTCATTACTTTCAGCATTCTCAATTTCTTTAGCTCTAGCAAGTTGTTCATTAAGAAATTCACCTAGTGGCACATTATCATCAAGAAAGGTACTAGCATCATCATAAGCTTCATTCATAGTAGAAGTAGCATCATCAATTACTTGTGACATATCAAGATAAATAGCGGGTGGTGATGTTGCAAGTTTACTCAAAACTGAAGGTTAATCAACTGCAGAGCTAGATGGCAGTTCCTTACCTCCCTCGTCTTAGAGGGAATGATCTTGGTTATTTCATCCTTAATATTCCTCATAGTGATCAACAGATATAAATCCCAAGTGACACAGCAAATAGAGCTATGCTCCCTGGCAATGGTGCCACAAAAAGGTTTTGATAACCCACTAGTATAGGAGATCGCAACAGCTTTCGAGGGTACGTAGATTACTCAACCCAAATTTATTGGTTCGACACAAGGGGAGCCAAATAATATTCGCAAGTATTAGTAGTTGAGTTGTCAATTCAAGCACACCTCAAAGACTTAATATTTACTACAAGGTGATTAGTAGAAAAGTAGTATGATAGTAACGGTAACAGTGGCAATAGTAAAAGTAGCAGTTTTGTTATGATTGTAATAGTAGCAACGACAAAAGTAACTTAGCAAAGATCAATATATGAAAAGCGCGTAGGCATTAGATCAGTGATTGATAATTGTGTTGGAGAATATTCATCATGTAGCATTTATAACCTAGAGCGACACAAAACAGGTCCAATTCTTCAATGCTATGTAGGCATGTATTCCTTGTATAGTCATACGTGTTTATGGAAAAGAACTTCCATGACATCTTTTGTCCTACCCTCCCGTGGCAGCGAGGTCCATAAGGAAACTAAGGGATATTAAGGCCTCCTTTTAACAGAGAATTGGAACAAAGCATTAGCACTAGGTGAATACATGAACTCCTCAAACTACGTCACCGAAAACTATCCCAATTATTGTCACCTTGGTGGTATGCGGATCATAACTTGTAATAGGTGCATATAACTTGCAAGATAGGATGAAGAACACACACATATATTCATGAAACCATAATAGGTTCAGTTCTGAAATCATGGCACTCGGGCACTAGTGACAATCATTAAGCATAGAAAAGTCATAGCAACATCAATTTAAGAACATAGTGGATACTAGGGATCAGGCCCTAAGAAAACTAACTTGATTACATGATAAATCTCATCCAACCCATCACCGTCAAGCAAGCCTATGAAGGAATTACTCACTCTCGGTGATGGACAAAGGTTGATGATGATGACGGCAATGGATTCCACCCTCCGAAGCCCCGAATGGACTCCCGATCAGCCCTCCCGATGAAGAACACGAGGTGATGGTGGCTCTGTATCATAAAACGCGACGAATCCTTCTCTCTGATTATTTTTCTTGGTGAATAGGTATATATGGAGTTGGAGTAAGGGCTGCCGGAGGTCCAGGGAGCCCACAAGCTCAACAGGCCCTCCCTGGGGGCTGGGCGCGCCTCCCGAGCTTGTGGCTCCTAGGTGGCCCCCTGTGGTATCTTTTTTTGCCAGCATTTTTTATATATTCCAAAAATATTTTCCGCAAATTTTCAGGTCAATCCGAGAACTTTGATTTCTACACAAAAACAACACCATGGCAATTCTGCTGAAAATAGCGTCAGTCCGGGTTAGTTCCATTAAAATCATGCAAATTAGAGGCCAAAACAAGAGAAAAAGTGTTTGGGAAAGTAGATACGATGGATACATATCAAGTATTACTTGCTCATGGGAAGTTATATGATAATGAATATTGCTATTATAATAATGATCATGATGCGACTATGTTCGTATTTTGCTTTTATTCGACACCTCTCTCTCTAAATATGTGGGCATGAATTATCGATATCGGCTTTCGCTTCAGGACAAGCGAGGTCTGAGATTGGGGGAGTTGATACGTCCATTTTGCATCATGTTTCCTAATGTTATTTATAGTGTTTTTAACCAATATAACACTTCGTGGAGCAATTCTAACACCTTTTCTCTCATAATATGCAAGGTTTGCAAAAAGAGGGAGAATACCGGCAACTAGAATTCTGGACCTGGAAAAGCCATGTCAGAGATACCTATTCTGTAAATCTCCAAATGAGGTGAAATTTTAAGGAGATTTATTTTGGAATATATACAAATTATTGGACAAAAGAAATACGACAGGGGGCCACCCAGGTGCCCGCTAGACACCAGGGCGCGCCTACCCCCTTGGGCGCCCTCGTGCGTAGTGGGGCCCCTGGACAGCCTCTGGTGCCCATATTTTGGTATATAGGCCCATTTTCCCTAGAAATAATAAAGAGAAGACTTTCGGAATGGAGCGCCGTCATCTCGAGGCGGAACTTGGGCAGGAGCACCTTTTCTCTCCGATGGAGAGACTCCGCCGAGGATACTTTCTTCTGGGAAGGGGAAATCGAAGCCATCGTCATCACCAACAACCCTCTCATCATGGGAGGGCCAATCTTCATCAACATCTTCAACAACACCATCTCATCCCAAAACCCTAGTTCATCTCTTGTGTTTAATCTTTGTATAAAATCCTCAAATTGGTACATGTGGGTGACTAGTAGTGTTGACTAGATCTTGTAGTTGATGCTAGTCAGTTTATTTGGTGGAAGATCATATGTACAGATCTATTATGCTATTCAATACCCCACTAATCTTGAACATGAATATGTTTTGTGAGTAGTTACTTTTGTTCTTGAGGAAATGGGAGAAGTCTTGTCATAAGTAATCATGTGAATTTTGTATTCGTTTGATAATTTGATGACATGTACACTGGTAAAGCGAGCTGCTGTGCAAACGGTTTATAATCCCTTTCCATGAGGACGTTTTGAAGCGTAACCTAGTGACTCTGGGCGAAAGGGTGGTCCTTTCCTCATGACCCAGGAACCATCGGGAGTAGGCCCTCCGGTCACATACGCTAGGAAAAAAGAGATCGTGTGCGACGGGCGGGCGATCAAATACAATTATACAGGCCCAGTCGGTTCCGATCATAAGTACATCCCAAACTGTCCATCCCAGACAAACATTTCCATTCATATGTACATTCCACAGAGTCAATCCGAGGAATATGTTTATGTTCGTATGTACATCCCACATAGTCAATCCAAGAAGTATGTTTCTGTTTGTATGTACATCCCACACAGTCAATCCAGGGAAAATGTTTACGTTCGTATATACATCCCACACAGTTTTGTCTATAGCCTCGTGTGTGATAGGTGTAACGATCACACACGCTCTGCCAGTAATAACAGTTTGTTTTTATTCAACTACATCACACACGATTTGATGAAGAAAACTGTATGGCATTAGGCTATCCATCACAACCACTTTTACTGCTAGAACTATTTCAAAAGTTCCATGACCCATTAGTTTACAATTAATAATTCTAGTATTAGCAAATTCACATTTCATATTGAACAGATGTTTGCCAATTTCATATCAGGCACATAAATATATTTTAAGATCACAGTACGATAGCTACCTGAAAACAGCACAGTACAACATATAGCTAGTTCACCTTCATAAGAACAATATATTCATTCCCCGATTGATAGATGCATGATCAGCCAGGTTCATCTTCTCCACCTCTGCTTTCAGTTCAGTGAGAACCTATTTTTCACTAACCAACTGGGAAAGTGCCTCTCATTCGCCAACACCATCTTAGCAAAGTCTAACTTAAAAAGTCTGAGCTCATTCTCCATCTTCATATTTTTTCCTGCATCTTGAAATATTCTTCAGCATTGACAACACTTTCTCTAAGCCTAAATCTGTTCTCTTCCTCATACATGCTCTAGAGCTTTGATGGGCACATCTTTAAAGACTGTGGCCACTCTTGATCAACCCACTACAGGTAAGAACACTTCCATTCATCCTATAATATTTAAAACTAAATCAGTAACAATTGTAGGGGAAATGGGTTTATAGCAATATAGAAAATCACCAAACACATATTTTAAAAACTGAAGAAACATGTTAATTATGACATATCTTCTCAAAAAGATCAATGAGCAAATGAATTAATAGCTAACGAGATAAGAACCAAATTCAGAAACATCAGAAGTTATAATTAAGTGCAACAACGCTACAAGTTCTTAGTCATTTACTATGAATAACAAATTGAACATTTTATGAGGAAGCTAAATATAACTGCAACAGCATAGCGACGGTGTTTGGATGACATCAAATTGATACGAACATGTGTGTACATGAACAAATTTAGTAACATATAACTAATAGCACTAAGGCTGTCCACTATGTACGCCAAAACCGGTGTCAGGAAAATTGTTGCTACATTTGGAACCAGTGCCCTGCACTTGCGAGACGATGTAGAGGAAAAAATCAGGGAACCGGACACGGGAGCACCTAGTTGCTCTGATGCCTAGCTCCTTTGTGCCATAAAGATTTGGTATTTTAATGCTTTGCTGCTCGGATGCGTGGACCAAAGTTGGCTACACCAACTGCTGAAGCGGTGCCAAATAATTTTTCTAATGGCACAGCTGATGAGATGCCAACATTTTTAGATACTAGGTAGGAACTGTGACACTGTCTTAATCACATCCGGAATAACATAGCATAGTGACATTTTCTGAATCACACCTAACAAATGATTTGTAACAACTAAAGTGGGGATAACCTATCTACACATACCAGAAACTTCCTCCCACTATCCACAGATTCAAATGCAACTACCTTTACGCATGGAAATTGATGGTGACAACCAGCAGGAAGATCTTCAGCCACCCGCTCCATTCGTTGCAACTGATGGTCCTAGGAGCTACCAGAGGAAGAAATGACTAAAATCGACTGTCAGGTTAAAGTCCTTCGTTCCAAATCATAACCTGTGAGAGAGAAGAGAGGCATACCCGGGTGGTGAAAGAGTCATCGTCTATGGGGACCCCGACTCATAAGTCATGATCACCGAATGCACGTGTATAGTGATCCCAGAGATCAATGCTCACTGAACACATAGAAGCTGAATAACAAGAGTCTTACATCCATACATACTAGTTTACACAAATTATGACCATTATGGTCAGGTCTTGAGTATATCATCGCAGCGGAAATCTTCATCGACAACTTGGACCCATGCAATCAGCCTTAACCCTACAGGCATTCTGACTGGGAAGCATCCTAGCTTGCATGTTCATCACCAAGGTACTCTTCAGTATATCCTGTTCTTTCATGCCTGGACAATAAAATAACTAGTGGCAAGCCAATGAGTACTTTGAATGTACTCGGAAGCATCCCAAGAGTAATAATAGAATAATTATGAAGGCTCTACTACTAAATTGGCATTTTTTGCAGAAAGATAGTTTTTCTAATGCAAATATGATCAACATTTATCAAGGACATGAATGCTTCTGCAGCAAGTATCGGGAGGTTACAAACATCAACATCGAGAAAGAGTTATGAACAACTCATGCCCAAGCTCATGGTGACTTCCTCATGAATCACATCGACAATATTACCAAATCGTGTTGTTTGTTAGAAACATATGAACATAGTCTAAGAAGCACCATCCAACTATCCTTGACTGTGGACACGGCTATTCAAATAGTTTGACACTCTGCAGAGGTTGCACATTGTCGGTGGGAAACGACACTTATGGGATCACAAGGATCCCTACTACGGTTGCAGGGCGCAGGGTTGTGAGAAGAGCAGGATTAGTAGTTGACACAGGGATCGCTTACCCAGGTTCGGGCGGTGAGGATGCGTAAAACCCTAGTCCTGCTTGGTGGATCTATTGAGTGTTCTTGAGCTCTCGAACTAGCTATGGGTGTTGTGTGGTTTGAAAGAGCCGAATCCTTTTCCTGTACGCCACGAGCCTCCTTTTATAGGCGAAGGGGCTGCCACAGTGGCACACAGGAGGTGGAAAGGCCTATAGTGCTGCGAGCTTATCGCCGTATTACTGGACAAGATGCATTTAATGCATGGCTTAGGTGTCCCTCACTTTATCGGGGACGGGAGCGAGGCCCGTCCCGTCCGTCGCCGCTCCTCCTCTCTTCGATAAGCGCCCTGGCCAGTGATGCATGTGGTACCATGTAGGCAGGCAAGCTGCTGAGGTGGCGCGATGGTGGAGCCTCCACGAAGATCTGCATGCTGCCACGTAGGTGCCTGCTGAGCTGGCCTAGAAGCTGCATGTTACCACTCAGGTGCCTGTCCAGCTGGTTGGGCTGGCAGCTGCATGCGAACGTTAGTGGGGAGTTGGTTGGTGCGGGCCTGGCAGTGGCCCTAACGTCGCCTCTGGCAAGGGTCTTGCTGGGTGGCCGGGCAAGGGTCCTGCCGTGGCGCGCTGGCGTCCCCGGCAAGGGTCTTGCCGGGGGTCTTGTGGATTCATTCGCCAAGGATCTTGGTGAGGATTGTTGCTTTCCAATCCTCATCTGATCTCGAGCATTCTATGTCTTCACAAAGATCTGCATGCCACCATGAAGGTGCCTCCCGAGCCCCTGGCCCAACGTGGTTGCTAGCGTTGGAGACCGTGGCTCAAGGGTGGCCCGCTCCGCTGGTGTGGGTGAGCTGCCCCGGCAAGGGGCTTGCCAGGGCTGCCCCCGTCAAGGGTCTTGCCGGCAGAACCTGCTTCGCCCATCTGCACTTTGTGGCCTTGGTCCTTGATGTTGCCTTGTTTGTCTCGAGCCTTCGGCTTCTCTCCGGCTTCCCTCCCTTGCCCCGCTATGTGTGGCGATGGCGCGTGGCTCTGACTGCCCGTTCACAAGTAAAGGGGTCAAAAGGAGAGCCCCTACTTTTGTACACCGACAGGAGCCCCCGGGCCTGGGCCATACATAAGCGCGACACGTTGTTGGCCCAGGCCCAGAATAGTGTGCGGGCAGGCGGGGCGGATTTTACCGCGGTAACTGCTCCATCTGCTATGCTTCCCCACGACCTAAGTTGAATGCACGACGTGGGGGTCGTGCGCACGCATGACGGAAGCATGGTGGCGTCATCCTATGGTGGGCAGTAAAGAGGCGGCTTGCATGTCTCTTCGAGACCGCAGGGCCGCTGCTCATTTACTGCCCTCACTTAGGAACCATCGCTCCACGCGTCCCACTGCGCCTATCCCTTGTGCCACGTTCGCTGCATGCACGATGCAGAGCGAATGACAGGCGTGCGGGATGTGGGAAGTCGTGCGCGTGCGTGGGTAGATTCCCACGCGCCTTCAATGGAGCGGGGAGGGCAGTCAACGGCCCCGCTTGCTGTCACTTCAATGGGCCGGATTGGCCAGGAGGGGGCGGCCAAGCCTCGACCCCGCCCCTTTATAAAGAGGGGAGCGGGAGGAACTGCGCCTCTCAATCCTTTGCCATCTGCTTCTCCCCATTCCCGCTTCCTCCTTTATTCTGCCATGGCGAGGTGGCGTGGCGACGCTTCATCGGTGGCGGCGAGGGTCTCGGCTCGACAACGCATCGCCCCTCCTCAAGAGCTCGTAGTGGCGGAGCCGGCCGCGAGAGGGAGGGGGAGGTGGCGAGGTCGAGGCTGTCGTGGCACTCGAGGGAGAGGAGGACGGGGCGGTAGATTGGCCTCGCCTCTGCCAGTGGCCCCTCGTTCGATGGAGGGCCACATGGGGGACAACCCTTGTGAGTTCTTCGTCAGGCTGCGCCAGCCACCCCGTCGTCGTCTTCGCCTCTTGACTCCATTTGCGCGGGAGATGGAGCTGGATCCGCCACAGTGGTTGTCGCTGCATATGAGGGGCTCCGGAACAGCGGCACATGGGCCGACATCGAGTTCCCCGCCCCTCACGTCATGTATCTCCGCCGGGGGTGGAAGACCTTCGCCCGCGTCCACAACTTGACGGTGGGGCTCGTTCTCTTCTTCAAATTAATGGAGAACGGCCTGCTCTCTGTCAAGGTCTTTGGAGATCTTGGAACTCACCTGAAGTGCTGCGTGGAGAGCTCCTCTGATGATGGGAACACTTCCTCGAGCGGGAGTGGCGAGGAGGACAGCGGGGCGGATGACGGGGACGAGTCCGACTAGGCGTCGGAGGCCCCGTGCCTGGGCGGATGCGGCAGGAGTAGCATCTGCACCTGGCCGTTCCTCCGGCGGGACCCGCCAGGGGAGGGGCCAGCTCCTTGGACTTGTCAGGGCCGCCTCCTTGGGCGGCTGGCATAGGGAAGCCAGGGAAGGCGAAGAAGGCAGGTGGTGGGCTGTCAAGTCGGAGTACGCAGGCACCAACGCCTTCATTGACGGACCGCTGCCTCATCTTCCAGCTCTTTCCCCGGTGCCGCCATCGCTGACCCTCTCCTAGGCGACCACCGGCATGTTGTCTTGGTGCCTTCTGCCGCTCGTAGCTTGCCTAGGCGCCCCTTTTGCCCTTCTACTTTCTTGTTCCATTTCCTGAGGAGAGGGACAAGAAAGGAATTATGGGCATCTTATTTCTTTTTAGTCTTGTAAGCCTTCAGGCCTTTGTTAACTTTAGAGCTTGTAATCCCCTTGCTCATGTTTTTCATTTCGTATGTACTGTACCTATACGGGATGTTTTTTAATGAAAAAGGGATGTTTGCCGGGGTTTTCATTCGTGGGCGGAACCCACGACAAGGAGTGAATCCTCATTATTTAAGACAAACGTTTTTCGCCCGGCAACAGGTCTTGCCGTCTCCCCACTTCGCTCGACCTTTCTCACGCCCTTGGCGGATGCAGGGATGAGGTGGGCTTAGGCTCCTCATTCCATCTCCTTGCTGCCGCGACTACAACCAAATTCAGCCCCGGGAGATAGTCCTGGGGTACGGAAAGAGGGGAGGGGAGCACGACAGCCAAGGGATAAAACTAGGTTTCACATACCCCAGTCCATAACAAAATGCATGATAAAGGATAGGGAACTTATCTGGTTCTGCAGCCCCCGGCGACCTTGTCTTGCCGCGGATGGATCCTTGTCCTTGCAGCCCCTGGCAACCTTGGCTTGCCGGGGCCCGGACGCCGGTCCGTCCCCTTTCTCCCAAAATAGCTTGGCAAGAATACTAATATGCCCTGCGAACCAAAGAAGGTAGACAAGAACAGAGAGACGCGCACTCGACCTCTAAGCTAGGGGTTAGCTGCCGCTAAGCACTATCAACCCTAACCAAGCAAGAGACTCAACCTAGCATGCAAGCTATAACTTAGGGCACCAGCGCTTCGTTTATTTATGCTCAGGGTCTATGCCTGGCTTTGTACAAAGGGTTACATGCCTTGCCGGCAAGGCTTGCACAAAAGAGTGGCTTGCCGGGAGGCCTGGCAGCCACGCCTTATGGGTAAAACTTGCGGAGATGCTCGATGTTCCAGGAGTTGCTCACTGGAACGACATCTACGGTCTCCAGCTAGACTGTGCTGGGCCTGGTGACTCATGTTACCCGATAAGGGCCTTCCCACTTCGGCGTCAACTTGTTGGAATTCTTGGCCGACTGAACGTGCCGAAGAACAAGGTCGTCTTCCTCAAAGCTTCGGGCATGAACCTTGCGACTATGGTAGCGGTGCAAGGCTTGCTGGTAGCATGCTGCTCTCACAGCCGCCCGGAGACGATCTTCCTCAAGGAACGTCACGTCATCTTGCCGCAATCGCTCTTGCTCAAGCTCATCATAAGCGAGCACTCGAGGTGACCCGTATATGAGTTCCATGGGGAGAAGTGCTTCTGCCCCGTAAACCAGGGCAAAGGGTGTCTGGCTGGTGGCTCGATTTGGCATCGTTCTGATCGACCAAAGAACCACCGGTAACTCATCAATCCAGCGTCTTCCACTCTTGTGCAGCCTGTCAAAAGTCTTTGTTCTTAAGCCTCACAGAACTTTAGCATTTGCTCTCTCCGCTTGGCCGTTGCTCCGTGGATGCGCCACGGAAGCAAAACAGACCTTGCTGCCGAGATCATCAATGTATTGCATGAAGGCATGGCTTGTGAAGTGCGTGCCATTGTCGGTGATGATCCTGTTGGGCAC
The DNA here is from genome assembly GCF_018294505.1 of Triticum aestivum. NCBI lineage: Eukaryota > Viridiplantae > Streptophyta > Magnoliopsida > Poales > Poaceae > Triticum > Triticum aestivum. The sequence goes on along the minus strand of NC_057804.1, from coordinate 211,009,792 downwards.
CCCAAAATGGCACACTAGTCCCTTGAGAACTTGATGGCTGACTGCGTTGTCACCTTCCTCACTGCTTCCACCTCTGGCCACCTTGTGAACTTGTTGATTGCAATGTACAAGTACTCAAAGCCCCCGACAGCACGGGGGAAGGGGCCCAATATGTCTAGCCCCTAGACCAAGAAGGGCCAGGAGAGAGGGATAGTTTGAAGGGCTTGAGCTGGTTGATGAAGCTTCTTTGAATGGAACTGGCACACTTCACACTTGGTTACTAGTGCCGTCGCATCCTGGAGGGCGGTGGGCTAGAAGAAGCCTTGCCGGAAAGCCTTGCCGGCAAGGGCCCTCGACCCTATGTGGGAGCCACATATGCCTCAGTGTATCTCCGCCAACAGCTTCAGTCCTTCCTCCCGGGAGATGCACTTTAATTTCACCCCATTCGGTCTTTTTCTGTCCAATACGTTATCAACGAATTGGTACAGAGCAGACCGGCGGACTACTCTTTCTGCCTCTTCCTGCTCCTCAGGAAGCTCTCCTTTTTGGAGGAAATGGACGGTGTGTTGTGCACATGCCGGAGCCTGTGGCTTGACGACAATGACCAAATGCATCTCTTCTGCCACGGGAGCGGCCGTCTCTACGGCCATGACCTGAGGTCCTGCCGGAGTCGGTTGCCCTGCGGCAGGATCGGCATCCACGGCAACATCTTCGCCGGCGGCTCCGGGGAGCTCGGTGGGGAAGTACTTGCCGGGGCCTAGCTTCCTCCGTTTGCTCTGCGCGGTTGACGTCTCAATGGATGGTTGAGTTAAATGAAGCACAAAAGTACCTGGTTCCACAGGTAGCTTGAGGGAAGCGCACTTTGATAGGTAGTCGGTGATGTCGTTCTCCGTCCGAGGGACATGCTCTGCTTGTATACCATCAAAGTGCTCCTCCAGTTTCCTCACCTCATCTACGTGAGCTTCCATCAACGGGCTTTGATAATCTTTGTTGATCTGCTTGACGACAAGCTGTGAGTCGCCCCTGACAATAAGCTTTTTAACTCCGAGGTTTGCCGCCATCTAGAGACCAGCAAGCAAACCCTCGTACTCGGCGGTGTTGTTGGTTGACATCTCCCGGGGGAAATGCATCTGGATGACATACTTGAGGTGTTCTCCGGTGGGCGCGACAAGCAGCACACCAGCACCAGTGCCTTGCAGCGAGAAGGCACCATCAAAGTACATGATCCAGTTGCAACTCGTTTCCTTGCCGGGGAGAGTGGTCTCCTGCACCTCTTCGTCGGGCTCGAGGTCCATTCTGCAACAAACTCCGCCAAGACTCTGCTCTGAACCGTCAAGGTACTTTCGAACTTTAAACCGAAACTTGGCAGCTCCAGGGCCCATTCCACGATCCTCCCCATTGCATCTGGGTTGTGCAGTATCCGTTGCAATGGGAGGCGGGTGACCACCGTGATCTCGTGCGCTTGGAAGTAATGGTGTAGCTTCCTCGAAGCCATAAGGAGGTCGAAGAGCAGCTTTTGCACACCTGAGTACCTCGACCTAGCCCCCTACAAGAGGGAGCTGACGAAGTAAACTGGGTGATGTACCATTTTCTTCTTCTGTGCCTCTTCACCCAGTCGCGTGGGCCCTATCACATTGGCGTCAGCCTCTGCGGGGGACTCAGTCTTGCAGGGATCGAGCCCGGTCGGAGAGGGTTCCGGCTTGCCATCTGTTGGCTCTGGCACTGCCGCTGCCTTCTCGTCAACCTCTCTCTGTGCCACTAGTGTGGCGCTAACCACCTTATTTGTTGCCGCTAGATAAAGCAACAATGGTTCTTGTGGTTTGGGCGCAACCAGCACTGGGATAGAGGAGAGGTATTTCTTCAAATCCTGCAGTGCTGCCTCGGCCTCTGGGGTCCACTCCACCGGCCCTGCTTTCTTCAAGATCTTGAAGAAAGGAAGGGCATGCTCTGCGGACTTGGAGATGAACCGGCTCATGGCAGCAACACAGCCAGTGAGCCGACACACATCCTTGATCCGTTTGGGTTCCTCAATCTGCTCGATGGCCTTGATCTTATCTGGGTTTGCTTCAATCCCGCGCTGGGACACAAAGAACCCGAGAAGCTTGCCAGATGGGACACCGAAGACACACTTCTCGGGGTTCAATTTGAGGTTGATCTTGCGCAGGTTTGCAAATGTTTCCTCCAGATCTTGCATGAGTGTTGCTTGGTCCTTGGTTTTGACCACTATGTCATTCATATAAGCTTCCATATTTCTGGGACAAATGCATTTTTGCCCCTAGTTGGAACCTACCCACGGGTTTTGCCCTTACTTTTTGACTCTGCTCAATTTTGCCCTTAGATTTTGCTCCGAGGTCGCCCGAATGCCCTTTGACCGTTTGACCAATACTTTGAAAATTCATAAGAAATTGATATGAGCTTAGAAAAATACAAATAAGATATCAAAATGTTCAAATAAACATTACCTTTATGTGTATGTCATTTGCATTCAGGAAAAAAGTACCGTTTAAACAACCTAAGGTTATTAATGTTATTAACATTATTAAAAATAAAATGGTATAAACAATAACTTTTTCAAGAATAAAAATTACACACAAATGCAGGTGACGTTTTATGAACATCCTAATATCTTATATGCATTTTTTCGAGTTCATATCAACTTTATATGATGTTTCTAAATAATGGTCAAAGTTGTTTGAGCATTCATCACCAGTTGATATGAACTCAGAAAAATGCAAATAAGATATCAGAATGTTTGGAAAACGTCACCTACACTTGCATGTAATTTTTGTTCCTGGAAAAATTATTTTTATACCTTTTTATTTATAGTAATGCTAATAACATTAATAACCTTAGGTTGTTTAAATGGTACTTTTGTCCTTAATGCAAATGACATACACATAAAGGTAATATTTATCTGAACATTTTGATATCTTATTTGCATTTTTCTAAGTTCATACCAATTTGTTATGAATTTTCAAAGTATTGGTCAAACGGTCAAAGGGCATTCGAGCGACCTCAGAGGAAAATCTAAGGGCAAAACTGAGCAGAATCGAAAAGTAAGGGCAAAACCCGTGGGTAGGTTACTAGGGGCAAAAATGCAATTGTCCCATATTTCTATGTAGCTGGGGCTCAAAACCAATTTGGACCACTCTTGCAAAGGTTGAGCCAGCACGCTTCAACCCGAAAGGCATCCATAAAAAGCCATACGTGCCACATGGGGTGATGAATGATGTCTTCTCCTCATCCTCTTTTGTCATGAAGATCTGGTGGTATCCCGAGTAGGCATCGAGGAATGATAACAGGTCACACCCAGACGTGGAGTCAACAATCTGGTCAATGTGTGGTAACGGGAAGGGATGCTTTGAACAAGCCTTATTAATGTTCGTGTAATCAATACACTGTCTCCACTTCCCGTTTGCCTTGCGCACCATTACCGGATTGGCCAACCACGTCGGATGGAGTACTCCTCTTACCAAGCCTTCCGCCTCTAGTTTTCTGATATCCTCTGTGATGAACTCCTGCCTCTCCAGATCTTGCTTCCTGACCTTCTCCTTGACCGGTCGGGCATGAGGACAGCCAACAAGATGGTGCTCAGTCACTTCCCTGGGAACGCCGGGGATGTCGGAAGCTTGCATGCAAACACATCGACATTTGCCTGCAGGAAAGTGATGAGCTCACTTTCCTATTTGCTGTCGAGGGTGGAGCTTATGGTGAAAGCTCCCCCCGCGCCGTCCTCCTTGATGGGCACCTTCTTGGTCTCGGGTGGTGCAGCTCTGGACTTCTTTCTCTTGCCGGCGGAGCTCTCTGGCACTTCCTCAATGGGAGCGCAACACCCCAAAGAGGTGCGCTTGCCGGAGTAGGTGCGAGGGGTCTCGCCGGTCTTCTTCCCTCCCAGGGCTCCGTCGGCAGGAGCAGGTGCCTTGGCGGCAGCTGCTGCAACTGCTTCTTGGTAGAGTTAGTCGATGCAAATCAACGCATCTTTCTTGTTGGAGGGGACGGTGATGATGTTCATCGGCCCGGGCATCTTCAACATGTTGTAGGCGTAATGTGAAGCCTCCATGAATTTGGCTAGCGCCGGGCGGCCGAGGATCCCGTTGTAGGGCAAGGGGATCTCGGCTACATCGAAGACAATCCTCTCCGTTCTGTGGTTTAGCTCACCTGCCCGTGACGTTTCCCTTCGGCTGGCTTCTCCTCGGGTTGACCCCTTGGAATGTGCCCGTCTCCTCGAGGTCTCCTTCTGGGATTTGCAGCCTCTTGATCACAACGAGCGAGATCAAGTTCAGACCAGCCCCGCCATCAACCAGCATCTTCGTCACCTTGAGATTGCGGATTGTTGGTGAGATCAACAACGGCAAGCACCCGACCGCGGTAGTGCGGTCAGGGTGGTCCATGGTGTCAAAGATTATAGGCGTGCTGGACCACCTCAGCGGCTTCCGTGCGTCGACTGATGGCTCCACCGCTGTGATCTCACGCGCCCACTGCTTGTGCTGGTGGTGGGATGTAAGCAGCGAGGCACCACCGTCGACGCACATGGATTCTGTGGCTTTCTGGATCTCATGGTCGCCGGACTCATCGCCCTCGTCATGATCTTCGTCTTCCTGCTTCTTGTCGCGGCCCCAAGCGGGCCTCTCTTGCTGATTATTTTTGCCGCGGCGGCCTCCTTGGCCGCCACGCTTCTTGCCGGATCCTTCGGCACCCTCTTGACCCTTCTCTTTGTACCGCCGCTCATACTAGGCTTTCTGCTTTTCAGCAAGCAGCTCTACTTGCTGGCAGTTCTGGAGATCGTGGCCTTTGGTGCGGTGGATCTTGCAATACTGCTTGTCGGAGCCTCCTGGCTTGTCGGCAGCCGCCAAAGCCTGGCAAGCGGCACACCCGGCAACCTCCTTGCCGAGGTCACTTGCCTTCGGTTTCTTGGTGGCGCCGGTGTCTACGGATACCTCGACGGCAAGCATGGTCTACGGGTGGAGGAGGGAAGTGCACCGTGGCCGCATCGCCCCCAGCCCGGACTCTGCTGGCATGCGGTGGCCCGATGGAGCGACGGCCTACGGGTCCCGCCGGCCGCAACTCGTCATTGTTGGCGATGCCGACGAGGCTCAGGATGGTGGCCCTCCATTCGTCGAGCTTCTCCGTGGTGGGAGGAAAATCGAGGACAACTATGCGCGTGCTGGGGCTTTTGCTGGCGTTGGTGGTGGCGAAAGCTGTGTAGACCGTGATGCGCCTCGACTTCTAACCACGTTAGAAGGAGCCGCGTCACGGCCCCGCAGTCGTTTGCCATCTCCGTCAGCACCTCGGCGTGCATGCTGGCCCTCCTCATCATGTGAAGGGCGCATGGGACTCTTCCCAAGACAGCGCCCAGGGTCACCAGCAGAGCGGCGCCACTCATCAGGCACAACCTGAGAAGAGCGCGCCGTGGGCGCCGGTGTTGGTGTCCTGGAGGCCGCCGCGCCGCCGTCTGGCGGGATGGCGGCATCCCTGGAGGGCCCCACGCTGCCTGCGGGTGGGCCGACTCTGTCTCTCGAGCCCGCGACTGGTGGCTGGTCGCCTGACGCGCGAACGATGCTACTCACCAGGCCTGGACCGCCAGGGTGAAGCGAATGTTCGCGGGCCGCGCCAACGGTCCTCTCCGTGACTGGCCCGCTACTAGTCCACACCGGTACTGGCAATCCGGTCCCGGACGAACCGATCATCGTGGTCGTCCTCTTCTTATGGCGGTGAAGAGAAGCTAGGTCAACCGCTAGAGGAGATCCTCACAATTGCGCCCCCTACCTAGCGCGCCAAAGATGTCGGTGAGAAACGACACCTATGGGATCACGAGGATCCCTACTATGGTTGCATGGCGCGGGGTTGTGAGAAGAGCAGGATTAGTAGTTCACGCGGGGATCATTTACCCAGGTTTGGGTCGCGAGGATGTGTAAAACCCTAGTCCTGCTTGGTGGATGTATTGAGTGTTCTTGAGCTCTCAAACTAGCTACGGGTGTCGTGTGGTTCAAAAGAGCCGAATCCTTTTCATGTATGCCATGAGCCTCCTTTTATAGGCGAAGGGGATGCCACAGTGGCACACAGGAGGTGGCAAGGCCTACAGTGCTGCGAGCTTATCGCCCGTATTACAGGACAAGATGCATTTAATGCATGGCTTAGGTGTCCCTCACTTTATTGGGGACGGGAGCGAGGCCCGTCCCGTCCGTCGTCGCTCCTCCTCGCTTCGACACACGCCCTGGCCAGCGATGCATGCGGTGCCATGTAGGCAGGAAAGCAGCTGAGGTGGCGCGATGGTGGAGCCTCCACGAAGATCTGCATGCCGCCACATAGGTGTGTGCTGAGCTGGCCTGGAAGCTGCATGTTGCCATGCAGGTGCATGCCCAGCTGGTTGGGCTGGCAGCTGCATACGAACGGCGGCGGGGAGTTGGTTGGTGCAGGCCTGGCAGTGGCCCTACCGTCGCCTCTGGCAAGGGTCTTGTCGGGTGGCCCGGCAAGGGTCTTGCCGGTGGCTCGGCAAGGGTCCTACCGTGGCGAGCTGGCGTCCCCGGCAAGGGTCTTGCCGAGGGTCTTGTGAATTCCTTCGGCAAGGATCTTGGTGAGGATTGTTGCTTTCCAATCCTCATCTTATCTCAAGCATTCTATGTCTTCACAAAGATCTGCATGCCACCATGGAGCTGCCTCCCGAGCCCTGGCCCAACATGGTTGCTGGCGTTGGAGACCGTGGCTCAAGGGTGGCCCACTCCGCTGGTGTGGGTGAGCTGCCCCGGCAAGGGGCTTGCCGGGGCTGCGGAGGCTGCCCCCGGCAAGGGTCTTGCCGGGGGAACCTACTTCGCCCATCTGCACTTTGTGGCCTTCGTCCTTGATGTTGCCTTGTTTGTCTCAATCCTTCGGCTTCTCTCCGGCTTCCCTCCCTTGCCACGCTATGTGTGGCGATGGCGCGTGGCTCTGACTGCCTGTGCACAAGTAAAGGGGTCAAAAGGAGAGCCCCTACTTTTGTACACCGACACACACTTTACCCACAAGATCCGGGAAGCTTGCGTGTCATGCACGACCCGCGGTACCTCAAGTACCCGGGGTAAGCACCCGATCACTACCTCTCCCTAGCCGTGACTAACAAGGAGTCCACTCGATTGGTAGTAGCCCCCGTGCCAACATTGTCACGTAATAAATTTTTGTGGAGCCATGCTTCCATATCTTTCCCTAATAATAATAAAGCACGGATTGATTCCATAGGTTCACCATCACAATATGTTTCTTTCCATGAATTTACGTTTTCAGTTTTTTTTTCTTCAACACGTTTATATTTATTTTCTGTATCCAAGATGGTACTAATCTATGTATATATCCGTGATGTCCTTGAAGCTCCGGTTTGTGCGCGTGCCCACGACGGTCAACTTTTTGGTTCACACGAACGCACATCCGGGTCTACGTTTGGGCGGTCTCATTGCTCGTGTTTGTGTTGTTTATGTGAGATGTCAATCCTTATTTGGAGTCAAACTTCTCATCTTGGCTGCCTTCTCTATAAACCTCCAATAAATATCGGCTTGGGATAAAGAAAGGAAGATGCGAATCCGGCGGCAGAGCCTCTGTCGCAGAGGATGGATCCATTGGACGAATCCATCGCCCCTGTTAATCTCTCACGAAAATACAATCAAGTCCGCTCTGCTGCTACCGTCGTCGCCACATCCTGAGAGGACTGATCCATCGGCCCCAACTGACGCGGAGAGGAAGGAAGACCTAGGCCGGATGCTCATGGCTCTGGCCATCGCCAAGCTCCAGTACACCAAAGGCCGGGTTGCCGAATCGTTGGGTGCCTGGCACTAACTACGATCGAAGTCTGTCCAGCACGCCGATAAGACGAGACGGTGACACCATACAGGGGGGCTTATGGTGGCAGAGCTCGCTTGCCGATCTACGACTAGCGCAATGCGCTGTCCGGAGGCAGCACAACTGCGCAAGGAAGGAGGATGGGGGTTCAAGGTTCTGGATAGGCGGCAGGGGCAACATGCGGCAGGTAACACCTACCCATTGACTCAAGAATTAAGTGAATAGATTTATTTAACTGAAGCTCCAAATCGTTGATATTTGATTTGTTGATTGGTTGCTAGCAAGAAATAATTGGACATATAACTATTAATGTATGAACAAACAACATCTTTAGTTGTTTCCAGTTCTTCAATCAAGATCATCAAGCCCTCTGTTCTTTATCTGAACAATAGACATTGTAATTATTCCATCCATTACATCTGAAACTCAGGAGTGTGGTAAAAGTCATTGACATCTATGCCACATGGTTGTTAGACAGAAAAGGGCCTCTGGTTATGTATCACACAATGCAATGCACATGCAAATCTGATGAATCATGAGTTGATTTAGAACTTCTAAATGAAGCACAACAGGAATTGACATGCTCTAATGCAAACTATTGACCATTCTTCTCAGGTCAGTTCGTCTCTAATACTGTATCTCATTTTTGCTCCCTATTCATCTGTCATCTCTGCATGAAACTTTAATGCAGTTTTTAATCCTATGTTTACAGGTCGCTAAATTTCTATAGACCTACCATATTATCTTTTCGAGGTAACATCTCCCATCTTTTGTGTTGTTATCTAAAAGCGGTATAGATTGGAGAAATCCATGCTAAGTAGTGATCTAGAGGTTGGGTCTTTGAGCCACTAAACTTAATTGTGAAACTGGGATTAAACTTATTATTTCTAAGCTCCCTGTTACAGAAAGAAGAATAAAGATCATTAATTATGTGTTGGATAAGATTGTTGATATTCTATTATGTGGTCCTTTTCTTTTGTCAGATTATCTTATGCAGACTTCCATGGTACACAGATTGCCATTGCCTAGCGTCAACTACTCACTACTGCTACTACTTAGATACTGATTTGTCAGCTTTCCCTTTTATGATACATGTTTCATTGTACTAATTAATAATTATAGATGAATAGTAATGGTAAAGGGAATAAGTTTGTCAATTTTAAATGGCTTGTGTTCTATATGGATTAATAGGCACTTGGCGCAAGAAGAGCACGCACAAACATCCTTCTGATTTTCTTAATTAGGCCTCACAAGTAGCAGGCAGCAGTTACAATCAATGATGGCAGCATCAATATCAACTACCAAGTATGTTTAATCACAGTTACTCATAAGCTTAATATTTTGCATTGTGATGCAAAGTTGAAGTACTCTGCAATATGCACGGGGATGCCCACAATCACAAAAAAATATTAATATCTCACAAATTTGCAGATTTTACTTCAAATACTTGTAGGATTTATTTCACAGAATTTGCCGCACACGCGGCCAAAACACGCCAAGATTGCACCTTTAGTACCATAAGTATCAAGTGCAGTTTACCTCAGTTACTCGGATGCTTAATATGTTTTAATAGTGATACGGATTGAAGGAGATCATCGTAATGAACACTGGAAACATGGTTGTGATTGAGGACAACGAGCCCATGACTTAATTACCGTAGTTGCATTAATTTGCTAAATGTCATGTTAAAATGGTTTATTTCATAACTTAATTACCGTAGCTCCAAATTAATCAAACTTTATATGTAAATGGGGTAGAAAAATGCATAAATTAAAATGGTGCACTTACTTTGCATGTTTAACAACTCTAAAATATGGTTTACGGCAGAACAGTACCAAATCCAAAATATGCGCATGAGGATTTTTCGGAATTGTTGTTTGTTGTTTCCGGCCACATTTAAACTTGCCTAGATAGGTAGTTTACCTCTTGCCATGTTAACCAATATTTAATCTTGTCTTGTTCATAAATGAGAGCGAACTAAATAACTTGAATGTGGTGTTTCGTCAATGTGCAACTCATTGCACATTGAGCTCCAGTTAAGTTGTAGTATTGTTTATTGCACTTTGCCATGCCATGCTTTATTAAACCGAACATGCGTCATACTTTCTTGCGCATCATGCCATGTTTATGCTTGTTGGTTTACTGTGTTGCTTGCTTCTTTCCGGTTTGTGCTTCCTCTCGATAGTTCTAGTTATGCTGTGATTGTGAGGATTCATTTGACTACGCCTGTTCATCTTACTCATGGACTCGATCTTCTTCCTAGCGGGATTTCAGGCAAGATGACCGTTACCCTGGATACCACTACTATCTTTGCTTTGATAGTTGTCTTGATGCTATCGCTATCTTGCGCTACCTACCACTTATTTTGATAGCCTCCAAAATTGCCACGAAACAGCTCTAACCTTTCCACCATCCTAGCAAACCATTGTTTGGCTATGTTACCGCTTTGCTCAGCCCCTCTCATAGTGTTGCTAGTTGCAGGTGTTTTTGCAGGTTGTTCCATTTTGGGAAATGGATATCATGGGATATCACAATATCTCTTATTTAATTAATGCATCTATATACTTGGTAAAGGGTGGAAGGCTCGGCCTTTTGGTTGGTGTTTTGATCCACTCTTGCCACCCTAGTTTTTGTCATATCGGTGTTTTGTTCCTTGATTTTGCGTTCCTAACAAGGTCGGGGTTTATGGCCCCCCTTGACAGTTTGGTTTGAATAGAACTCTTCCAGCAAGGCCCAATATTGGTTTTACCATTTGCCTAATAACAACTAAAACTTGCATAGGGACTTTTCGGACCCCGAGGATAATTAATCAACAACCCGGGCCAGTACTCCTCATGAGTGTTGGTCCAAATTAGAGCCCCTTGCAGCGCCACCCTAGGGAAACTCGAGGACAGGTTTTAGTTGTACGGACTGCTCATCCGGTCGTTTTCGGAGATGAGATACACGCGGCTCCTATCGGGGTGTCGGCACATCGGGAGGTCTTGCTGGTTTTATTTTACCATTGTAAAAATGTCTTGTGAACCAGGATTCTGAGCTTGATCAGGTTGTTCTGGGAGGAGGATTTTCCTGCGTTGATCGTGAGAGTTTGGCATGGACTAACTTGGGAAAACCCTGCAGTGTTTAAACTTTCGAGAGCCGTGCCCGCGGTTATGTGGCAGATGAGAATTTTTAATATCTAGTTGTAGAGAACTTGACACCAGATACGAATTAAAATACACCAACCGCGTGCGTAACCGTGATCGTCTCTTTTCGATGAAGTTCGGGAACAAAATACGGTGGGGTTATGTTTGAACGTAAGTAGTCAAGGATCACTTCTTGATCATTACTAGTTTGCACTGTTTGCGTAGTTTCTCATCTTATTCTTGCACTCATAAGTTAGCCACCATACAATGCTTAGTCGCTTGCTGTAGCCTCACCACTTATCCATTCCATACCCATTAAGCTTTGCTAGTCTTGATACCCATGGTAGTGGGATTGTTGGGTCCTCGTGGCTCACAGATTACTACAATAACAGACGCAGTACAGGTAATTTGATGACATGACGTGAGAGTGATGATTGCTTGTTTTGGAGTTCTTCTGTTTCTTCTTTGATCAAGGGATTGGTTCCAGGTCGGGAGCCTCGTATTAGAAGGGTGGAAGTCGTTCTTCTTTTTCGTTTGATTTCATCCGTAGTCAAATCCTGCTCTTCTGTATGATGATTGCTACGTATTGATGAACTATTGTATTCATGTTGTAGCTTGTGGCGAGTGTAAGCCTTTATCTTGTATTCTCATCTATTCAGTACATGGTATGTTGTAATGATATCCACCTTGCTACGCTCTTGAAATGCGGTTGTGCCCCAATCATGAGTTCATCACATGATTGGGATAGAATCACTTCTTGGGCGCTACAAGTTGGTATCAGTGCCTTATCGAGCTTAGGAGCCCCTGCTTGATCGAACCGCTGACGTTGTTGAGTCTAGAAGCAAAACTATTCGAGTCTAGTTATATCGGAGAGTAGGAATTCTTTTTCCTCCTCATCCCCATCGTCGCTCTAGTGCGAACTCGTGACGTTGGTGTTTCCCACTCTTCTATCCTTTTTTCACTCAAATTTCTTTTAGGATCACGCAGGTATTACGGAATCGGTCCGATATCATTGCGATGAGAATTTTGCCTTGGTGCGTCCTGTCATTTAGGGGTTGTGACAGTGTCCCGGCGAGTTGATCTCCAAGGTGTTTTCGCCATGGTGCTTATCATTTCAGTTCCGGAATACCAGAGGACGCCGACATCGAAAATGCTTCAATACTCTTTGTGGTGAGTGTAGTTTGGCGCCACCTAGTACTGGGGATAGCGATCAGATGTATTGCCACACCTAGTATATCAGATGCTTTCGATGGTCTGAGGTACACGATTTCTGAGGTTTTCTTGGTTATGTGTTGACGGATGGATACAGTTCGAGTGTAGGATTTGTTAGTTGTGTGAGATATTTGTGCCTCCCTGTATCCCCAACACCAGATTGCATAACCAGAAAGTTTCGGGAGTTCTTAGGTGCGAATTCAAGTAGTTACCTAGGATATCTTTCCTACAGATGCATGCTATTAGATTGGGGTTCGATGTCTAGTGGTCCGCCTGTCAACGGTCGTTTTTACAGTGGTCTCATTGTGTCTTAAAGAGTCCTTGGCTATGTTGATTCGGGGACGCTGCGTATGTCATGTGCACTGCCTTATACATGATGGTATTGTATGATCGAGCCCATGTGGGCCCCACCATGAAAATTTCGGACGAAATGTCTATCATATGTTTGTCCGGCTTATTCCGCAAGACAAATCCTTTGTTTTATTTTGATTTGTGGTATTCAAGTTGCTTCGAAGTCAAGTGTTGATTCCATACCTTTCCTAAGCGGTGTTCTCATATTATTATGTGAATGCTAATCCTTCTGGCCCATTGAGATTGTCATGTCAATCCTTTCTAACTGGTGCACTTCTCTTCAAGTTAATCATATCCTTTCAATATTTGCTAGATCAATCTCAGTTCTGCACAATGATGTTTGTTTCATCCATCCCAAGTTGCCTTTGTTCTCCCACCATTCCACCCTTTTTCTTCAAGGACTCAGATGTATTAATCTAATTATCATTTTATTCATGCAAAGTCTCGCATCATTTTCTTTCAAGTTTTGATCTGGTCATTTATCGTGAAGATGCTCACGAGTTTCGAGTTCATCATTCTTCATTCTCATAGTTTTTTTCCGGTGGATTCAATTCAAGCTTTTGGTGTTGATCATATCCCTTTCCTCATTTCAAATGCTTCCCCGTGCCGGTGCACCTCTTAATCATTTACCTCTGTCTATTCATACCCAAAGTGCTGAAGATATATCAGGGGATTCGTCATTCCATTCTCAATTTCTTCAAGCTATTTCAAGGTTGTTATCTCATTCAAGCCATTTAATTCAACCGGTGCAATCTCTCTTTAAAGTTGTTCAACAACATTTCTTTTGAAGTGGGCCCTAACTCATAGGTCTTTTCCCAGGATCTTACCCGACTCTTCTATTTTTTCTCGAGTTATTCTCAAATCCTTTCCAAAGTGTGATGTAAGAATGAATTCCATCAGTCATATGCCTTCCCCAAGATCGCTTTCAAATTCTTCTCATCCTTCGCTCAACCTTTCTATCCTTCATTTTCTGAAGTGTCTGAACAATTTTGCTGGTGTATCTCGTCGTCATTCTCAACTTTAGAAGACCTAAGAAGTGTTTCCTCTAAATCTTGTCCGTTCTCTCGAAGATTCATAGTTCAAGTTGGATGTCATCCTCTCAAATCGGTTTGGATTGTGAGAAATTCTTTTCATACTCATCCAGAGCATTTCAGGAGTTGCTTTCCTCTCTTGATCATCCGAAGGCCATAATTTCAGAACAATTATTCGTTCTCAACGTTCAGCTCTCATTCTCCAAATCTTACCGGTGCATTGTTCAAAGTATTCTCTAGTCAGTTTGTGATCTCTTCATTCTCTTGTATCTAAATTCCCTCAAGTAACTCGCTCGTTTTCTAATTCCTCCTAGCGATTCATTCTCTTTTCTTCATTTGTTCCAAATTATTATGGTGGTTCATTCAAGATTCCACTTCCCTTGTGTTTGTATCAATTCATTTGTTCTTTTCAAGTTCTACCAGCGATTCATTGAAGACCTTACCAAGTTTGCTGTATATCTCTCCTCAAGCCTTGCAAGAAGAATAAGTAGCATGTCTATCCGTTTCTTGTCCTCAATTTAAGATGAAGGGTAAGCATGAAATAATTCTTATTCTTATTTCATCAAGATGATTTAATTCCTTCATCGGGAGTTCATCTTGGTATCAGTTTCTCGGTCTCAGTTGTTCGTCTTCCCTTTCCGGAGTTCCAAGATTTATCAATGATCATGTGATGAAGCTCCATCTAATTCAGTGCAAGGCTTCATCTTGCTCTTTTCAATTTTATTTTGTTGTGATCATCTTGTTATCTATCCGGAGTCCTTTGAGAGTTTCTTCATGGTGGTTCATCAAAGATTTCAATTTGTTCTCGAAGTGTTCTGTCAAGATTCTTGTTGGAGGAGATCAATTAATCTTTGTCTTGCATTTCAAAGTGCAAATTCCCTCTCCCTTATCTTCTGAGGTTGTGTTATATTCGTTTTAACTCATGAGGATTATTTAAGAGAAGTTCTCAAGTATGAGATATTTGCAACCCATTGATCTCTTTGTTGGAGTTAACTTGGTGTAGGTTTCACCTAAAGACTTCCATAAGGAATGTTGCTATTATGGTGCTTATCAATGACCCAAGTTATCTTTTTATCATCTTGGTGGAAGAAGTTTTCTTCTGTTTGGTGCTCTCAATCAAATCAATTGATTCCATTAGTGGCAAGACTTCACCTCATAATTTTGGGATGTTTTCCATAATCCCACAACGAGCTTGTTCTTTTCATTGTTGATTTTCCATCAACTCCGTTCGACCCTTCTTCCTAGTAATGTTCCTTCAAGTTCAATTGTGAAAGATGTTGTTCTCTTCTCTGTCCTTTGCATTCCATTCTTTCATTTCTTCTGGAGGCATTGTGTTGTTGCTTCGAGTATCATTCGATCTTGTTTAGTTCTTATTCAATTCTTCGCCTTTCAGCATGAGTGTTGTTCGAATTCTTTCATTCTTATTCGTTGTCTATCTCATTTTAACCGGAGTGGTTTCAAAGTCTATCTTGTCTCTTAAGCTCCTAGTTCTCATCGTATTCCTTGTTCCTCTTGTCCAATGGACTATTTGCAATCTTGTTCATCTCCGTTGTATTCTTTCACTCATGTTGTTCCACCTCTCAAGGTTTGTGGTTTCACTCGTTTGTTAACGAAGCAAGTTAGTTTTACCTCTTCTCTTTCTCTTCCGTTTGTCATCCCTAGATCTCGGGGCTAGATCTCTTGTAAGTGGAGGAGTGTTCTGACGACCCGAGACCGACGCTCCACATGCCTTCCATGTTTTTGTTGTCGCCGTGTGTTTTATTTCTTTGTTGCATTCCTCATAGCATCATGCACATTGAATCTGCGTGTTTTCATAAAACTTGCATCCGTTCGTAGTTACTGTCCTATCCGTTGTCATTGTTGACCGAGACCAACCACACTCGCACACAATTGCCTACCCTCTTTGCACAACCCACGACCGTTTGCAACCTAATCCGAAAACCTTTCGGAAATCCGAACCGCACGGTCATGACCGATGGATCCGGATCATCCCAAACATCCCTAAAATATCTTCGGTTTCTCATTTGGACGCCCATAGTGTATTTTTCTCAACCGCCCAATTTCGATTGGAGGGTCCAAAAGTTGCCCCTCCTAACCCACCTACCTATTTAAGCAGTGCAATCATGAGACGAATCCCTAATTTCTAGGGATGCTCTTGTTGCACAACACTAGAAAAATGCTAGCACGGTTGCACAATAGGCGGATACAAGACTTGTGCACAACCTACGAAGAAAAAATGCGATGACTTATATCCCAAGTATGCTATATGTATGGTATTCCTATGATATGATCCAAGATGATCGAGTATGACAATCTTAATGTTGTATGATGCTATGGTTCCTGCTTAAAAGCTCTTTGCTTATCTTCCTCTTTTGCTTAAAAGCTTGTTTGGTTCTTTCTCTTTTGAGCTCTTTTGATGGCCACTTTTGCAAAATTTCACGAACGAAACTAGCAATTGTGTATATGCGATGAAAACCTTGTGACACGTGATGATACTAAGATACTAACACCAAGATGATGAGATATGCGATGATCATTAATGTGCACAAGTAACGTTGCCGGCAAGCCGAGGTCACGTCGAAGAAGAAGGTGGGCGCGTCGGCCTCCGAGGAGAAGAAAAGAAAATAGGCCGCGCTAGATGAGTGAGTATCCTTGCCTTACGTTTTGACAACACATTTGTAATCCATGCGCTCACACTGTCCCTTGTCGCACCAAACAGAGGTGATGGTGCGGGGAAGAAGAAGAAGCTGACCATTTACGGAAAGGTACCCATTGTCCTGAGGGTGGCCTCGGCGTCCGGTCGCGGCCTTGGGGGTGCGGGGGCACCCTTGCGTCAACCTGGCGCAACCCTTATGTGCGCGGGCAACACTGTGCCAGGGCGCAGAGGCATGCGGCCCTCTCTTGGGGCTTTGCTGTCGCCGCCCGGAGGGCCGACCAACATGGATGTGGGAGCTAGCCAGGCAACACCTCCTGCCGTGGCCGTGGCGGCCTTGCGTCCGGGGGAGTGGGCGACGCCCCATCCTCCAATGGCCGATCCCTACTCGGGGCGCATAGCGGCGCAGCCTCAGGCAGTGCTCACTCCCGTAACCCAGCCGGCCGCAGCATCAGCCGCCCTCATCATGTCGCAGGAACTGGGCGGCACAGAGGAGGACCCTGGGACCCTGGCGGCCGCAGCCGATCGCGCCACGGTCCCATCCACTGTGGTCCCAAATGTTGTGCCGGCACCGCCCCCTTGTCAGGCTGTCGCGCTTGTAAGCTGCGACGCCCTGGTCAGGGACAGGACCATGGTTGATGCTTATGCCGCGCTTAGTCGGTCTGAGGTGGACTTCTGGGATGCTGACAGGCACCTTGCCAATGAGCGCCTGGGGCTCGCCTCGACATGGGCTCCAGGTCAATACGACAACCAAAGAGGCCTGGAGTCAGGCTGAGGCCTCCATTACACAGAGCAAGAGGGAAACCGCCGAGGCTAGGGCGGCCCGCGACAGCGTGTTGGCTGAGACAGAGGTGGCTGCCAAGCATTGCGGCGAGGCGGAGGCCCGCCTGAACGCGCTCGAGGAGGAAAAGCCCACACGCCTGCAGCAGCTTCTGCAGTAGGAGGATGACCTCAAGGCTCGCGAAGCAAAGCTTGCGGACCGTGACTCTGTGTTGTCCAAAGTGGTCATTGAACAAGCCGCAGAGCGTGAATGCCTGACCAAGCTGCAGGAGGAGGTGATCGAATCCCAAGCGTCCCATGCCAAGCACGTCTTCGAGGCAACGGCCTAGCTGGACGCTCGCGAGAAGAAGATCCTTGCAGATGCCACCATGAAGGTGGTGGCAGACCGCGTGGCCTTTCTTGCTCTCGAGCTCAAGGCTCGACAAGCATTGAAGTCGATCTACAGGGAGGTTCAAGGGCCCGCTCACGGCCGACGAGAATGGTTACATGAAGCTCTCTGCCAGGCTCACCTTGGAGGTCGAAGGCGCCAGCGCCAAAGTGGACGCCATCCTGGAGGAGTGTCGCGACCTCTTCTTCGTGGCAGCGATGCAAGTCTTCAACCATCTTTATCTCCGCGATGCCAGCTTCAACTTCAATGCCGTGACGAGCTCCGTTCCTCTCGAACTCTGCGCTGACACAGCGGAGGCCGTGAAGGGGCATGTGGCCATGCTTCTCGGGATGTTTAGCTACATCGATGATGGATCTGCCTAAGCTGACGCGGGTGGAGGAGACAATGGCATCAATGACGACGGCGATGTCAAAGATGGGCCCGCCGCGGCTAAGGCGACCGGAGGTGATGATGGCGACGGCGGCGATGGTCGTTCCCCTGGAAGTTTATCATGCAACGACCGATCGTGCCTCGTGGAGGTGTAAGACTTTGCTCGAATTTGTGATACATTTGGTGCTTGTAATAACTGTTTGAACTCTGTAACTTCCTTTTCGTGCTTGGTTTCCTTCTTGCTTGCCTTCATGCTCTGCGTCGGCAGGGCATAGCCCCGTGCCTACCTTGGCGGACTCGTCGCGGTCACGGCCGCGCTTCATCTCGGGCTCTACTACCAGCATGGTGGGGCTCTTGCATTTTACTTCTCTAGCCTTGGCATTTTTGTCTTCTAGGTCGACGTCTGGGTGCTTCAGGAGGGTGAGGCGGCCCTCCTCGGCCCTGGCGCACTAGTCCGCCAGGTTGAACATCTCCAGAGCCGAGCACAGGTAATTGTGGATGGAGAGCTCCTTGCTCATCCTAACATTTGTGATGCCCTCGATGAACGTCGAGATGATGGCCTCGTCCGAAGCTTTCAGGATCTTGAGGTGGACATGGCTGAAGCGTTGAATGTACTTGAGGAGAGTCTCGCCCGGCTGCTGCTTCACGCGCCGCAGGTTGTTGACGGTGAGGGCGTGGTCATGGGTGCCTCGAAAGTTGGCGATGAACTGCTCGCAGAGCTCATCCCACGAGGACATCGAACCATCCGGGAGGTGAATGAGCCAGGAGCGGGCGCCGTCCTTGAGAGCCATGGGGAATCAGTTCGCCATGACCTTGTCGTCATCGTTCGCCACCTCAATGCTCAACGAGTAGAGCTGGAGGAACTCCGCAGGGTCAGGGATGTCATCGAAGCGCGGGGGCAGATCTGGCTTGAACTTGCAGGGCTAGACGATGCGGCACATCTCACGACTGAAGGCGCGGCAGCCCGCCGCGCTCACGGGCACGGTCCTGGCAAGGGGAGCATGGTCCTGACGCCCATGCACCGCGGCTTCTAGAGCTGCCCGGTCTTGGTGCTGGCGCGGCGGCGCTGGGAGTGCCCGCGCATCATACTGCAGCTATTGTACAACCTGGCAGCTGGCCTCGCCCCGGGCTGGTGCCGGTGCTGCACGTGGAGGATCGCACGGACGCTCTTCATGTCTCCGCTCTGTGTCAGCGCTGCACAGAGGAGGAGGTGGGGGCGCGCCATGAGCGACGTCGCCTACACAAGACGACGGGGGACGGAGCGAGTGGGAAGGTGTTGGGGCCTCGCCTGCGGAGTTGACGAGCTCGGCAATGCGACCAAGCCAAGCAACATAGCCCTTGTTGACAGGGCGGTAGTGCAGCAGCTCATGCGTCATGAGAAGCGCGGCCTGCACATTTGCCAGCCCACAACGGACGAGGAAGGACAAGGCCGTGATGGGGGTGAGGGAAGGTGTGGCGGTGCGGCAATCGCGCTGCACAGAGGGCGGCGACGAAGAATCCTGCTGCTCGCGGGCTGTAGACTTGGTGGCGGCATTGGTTGCGGGAGAAATAGAGCGGCAAGGAGCGGCGTGGCCCACGGGTACAGCCTGGGCGACGCGAGCAGCCCGACGCTCGGCACAAACTCGACAGGCATTGGCCATGCAAGCGGCGAGGCTAGGTCAGAGCGAAGCAAAAGGAAGAACTCCAACACGCCCCTACGTGGCGCGCCAAATGTAGGGATCAGGGATCCGCGGACCCAAACAAAGTTCAAACTCTAGGGCGTGTGTGAAGGATTCAACCAAACTGCGGCTCTTTGCTCACTGCCTCATGGCTTGGCCTCATCGGGTTCGAGTGAGCGGGAAGGGGAAGTGGACAAAGTAGTTTACCCAAGTTTGGGCCACCTTGTGGCGTAAAACCCTACTCCTACTTTGTGGTGGATTTCCTCGCGAGGAGGGTGAGTATGAACTAGTACAAGTGTGAGCTGCCTCAGGAGAGCTCAGTGGCCAAAGGGTTCATCCCTCTCTAAGGTGGATACTAGCGTATATTTATAGTGACCTTGGTCCTCTTCCCTCATAGCTTAGGCGGGAAGGGATTCCATGATGGCCAATTTGAAAGGGGACAGGAGTACACCCTATGCTGACTAAAGGTGGTCTTCGCCTGCAAAACTTATGGTTGTGACGCGGCGGTGGGCTAGGTGATGACCTCCATCCTGTCGAGCTCGTGGTCATGGTCTTTATGCATTGGAATGGAAACCTTTAGGGGATTCCTTGGGAACCTGCGTATGTCCTTTCCTCCTTAGCACCAAAGAGGAAATTGCCCTCTCCTGCGCCCGCTAGCGCCCACCTGGTTGTGTTCGTCATGGCTCACGTCATCGCGCACCTTGCGAGGCGAGGTGCTTGCATAGAGATGTCCGCTCCTTGGGAGGCAGCCTTGGGAGACCACTCCTCAGGAGGCCTTGATGTCATTCTCCTCGCGGAGCAGGGGCCCTCACGAGGGTCTTGCTTGTGAAGCTTTGGAGTTTGATCGCACCGGGCCATCGATGGAGCCACGTGTTGGTCGCAGGTAGGCGGGCCTGGGTACCCCCGATCCCAGAACACTGACATAGGTGTTTGAAATTGATTCCCATTTCCTGCATGGGACCTAAGCATGCACGCAAGGACACATATATGATTTTTGACCCCATTTTGGTGCATTGGAGCATGCGCCTATAGTTCAAATTTGAATTGTGCACATAAAATGCATAGAAAACCTACTTAACGTATAAAAATGTCCAAACGAACCCCGAATAATTCAAAATTTTAACACGACACTCCTATTAGGCTATGTTGGATCTAGAAAAAATTAGAGGCCAGAAGAGCCAACGAATGTCGTTTCCTCCACAAAGGTGACACATTCCCTATCGGAACCATGAGGCTTCTTGTGAGAAGCTCTGGTTCGTGAGGAGCGTGTACCAAAACCTGCCCCTAACGGGACAATTTTTTACCATAGCATGTTGGTGCCATTCCGTGATAGCATGCCAAGTTTCATGAATTTCATATGAGTTTTGAATATACTAGAATTTAAAAACCAAGTATCTTAATGTTTGCGACCGAGCCACAATGCCGAGATATTTGAAATTCATTCCCATTTCTTGCATGGGACCTAAGCATGCACCCATGGACACATATATGATTTTACAACCCATTTTGGTGCACTGGAACATGTGCCTGTAGTTCAAATTTGAAGTATGCACCTTAAATGCCTAGAAAACTGAGTTAATGTATAAAAATGCCAAAAGAACCCTGAATAATTCCATTTTTTCACGTGACTCTTATAGTTGCATGTTCACTCCAGATAAATGTTCTAACAATTCAAACACCATCCTCCGTTGTTGTGACCCCATTCTATATTTAAAATCAAAATGAGAAGTCAAGTACACCACACACAGTTTATTATCACGAATCGTGTGAGATGCACTACAAAATATCTAAGAGAACCATCTTATATGGCTTACGAGATAAGTTTCGTCCGCTACAGTCCACAACAGGCACGTCGAGCACACTAGCTTCCCAAATATCCTTTTACTATTCAATCATCACCGGTCAAAGATGGGGATGTGGACCCGTCATGAGGGCAACTTCGGCGACCCATGCCGGGGAGAGTGTCGGTGTCAAAACCGGCAGATCTTGGGTAGGGGGGCCAAGTTGTGTGTCTGAGGATTAATGGTAACAATGGACAAAGGGACACAATGTTTACCCAGGTTTGGGCCCTCTTAAAGGAGGTAAAACCCTATTTCCTGCTTGATTATATTCGATGAGACAAGAGTTGATCTACCTCGAGATTGTAATGGCTAAACCCTAGATTGTCTAGCCTATGAATATTATGATCCTTTCTCTGGTCTAAGACCTCCGGTTTATATAGACACCGGAGGGGCCTAGGGTTGTACATAGTCAGTTTACCGGAAAATAAACAGCATATCCGGACACTTAATATTGTCGTTCACACATACAGGAGTCCCATCAAGACACGGGAGGCGGCCTTCTTCCTTTACCTCGATAGCCCATCAGTCTGCCCCATATTGAATAGGCCGGACGCCCGAGGACCCCTTAGTCCATGACTCCCTCAGTAACCCCTGAACCAGTCTTCAATGACAACGTGTTCGGCACGTGGATTGTCTTCGGCCTTGCGACGCAGGTTCCTCTCCTTGAATTCCATACATCAGCTTTCCCTTAGCCGTGAAGGAAGAATATATAAAAAATAGGAATAGTCCCTTTACTGACAACTTTTTCTGGCGAAGCGTCAGGCTTGGCTCTTCAGTATTTTGAACCGTTCTCACACTCCTCGTTTCATGTTTCGAGGTCAAGCCCCCTTGGCCCTTCTCATCAAAACAGAGATCGTACCCACTTATCACGGGATTTTTATCGATGGGATTTGGGTAACCCAACCGACTACGGCACACGCTCACATCGGGAATGGGCGAGTTTTAAGGCATAAGTAGGGGGACAGTTGGCATTTTTGTAGCCTATAAGAGGGCAAAAGATTCCTCCTTTTTCCCCATGCCTTCCTCTAGCCTCTTCCTCCCAATCTCTCAAGCTCCAACGCCCGAAAAAAAATTATCATCTTCCTCACCGCCACCACCTTTGCCATCCATGTCTGGGTCAGACTCCAAGGGCAAGTGGGAGGCCTCCTCCATCACGGAGAAGGATGTGAGTAATCTCCGGAGTGCGGGGTACCTGGCCGCAGAAATCATCGCCACTCTGGAGCCCGGTGAAAGGGTCGTCTACCTCCACCATTTTCTTAGAGGGCTAGGGTTTCTACTCCTTCCCTTCGTCTAGGGCCTCATGTTCTATTATGGGCTAGATTTCCATGATCTAGCCTTGAATTATTTCCTCCACATCCCGGCGTTCATCGTCGTTGCGAGGCTCTACTCCACGCCCCCCACACTTCGGCCTATGGCTCAAGATCTTCAATGTGAAGCCGAAGGTGGTCGACGGACAGCATGCGGACTGCGGCGGGTCCATGATAAGCAAGTTGCCGAACACCACATGGCCCAAAGGGGACTTCATCAAGACCGTCAAGGTGTGGCAGCAGGAATGGTTCTACACCACCGAGCCCCGCCGTGCCAACTGGGCGGCCGACCCGGAGTTCAGATCCAGACCCCCCACAAGGCTCACTTCGTGGAACGCTAAGGGCCTCGACTTGGGGTCCTAGGCGGAGGTGCAGACGCGCATCACCAACGTGTTGGGAAAAATGTTGGTCTCACCAATGTGGTGCAGATCATGCTCTTCCGCCACCTCCTCCCTTGCCAGCACTGGGCCTCCCAGATGTGGGAGTTCAATCCGAAGGAGCCGCTGACCTTGAAGTGCTTCTTCGGCACTCCGCACGAGGGAATACGGAAGCTGCTCTTCAAGGCCAGAAGAGCTGGCCCATGGAGACCGAAGACATCGGGCTCGACATCGAGAATCTAGCCACTCCAGTAAGTATTAATCTTTCCGAAGACGTGTCCGTCAATATATTTTAATTAATAAGAATCTTATCAATCCACTTCTTCACAGGGCTGGATAGCAAAGGCAGCACAGATCAAAAGTCTGGCTCCGCCGCACGAAGACACAACCACTCCCCAGCTGACTGAGATGCTGGTCCCGGCGCCCTACGAGGCACCGGAGAAGAAGGGCAAGAAGAAGGGCAAGGAGCCTAAGGGTGGCCCCCGCCACAAAGGCCCTTCGGACGTTGTGTCCAGGGAGACCGAGATCGTCTCCTCTCATGAGGGAGACGAAGACGAAGAGGAGGAGGAGGTGGTGGAAGGCGACTCCCTCCTCAAGGGGAGGAGCAAGAAGAGGATGGCCTCTGAGAACCCGGAGGGGGCGGCGCCGAAGAGGGGGAAGATTACCCTCTCGGTCAGTTTGGACTCAGAGTCCGAACACGTCCCCAAGAGAGCCCCCAGGGTTGAGCCCCTGGCCGATTCGTAAGTATCCGAAATTTCACTCTTTAGTTCCCACTTACCTACCTTTGCCATATAAGCTATGTTATTGTTTGCTTTTCAACCCCCCTCGCGATATTCCGAATGCCTCATCTTCGTCGGGGAACTCTCTAGCGCCTGAGGAGGCGGAGAGTGATGCCCTGTCGCGGGCCCCCTCACCTACTGCCATGGAGGACACCGAGGTGTCATCCCGAAGGACTTCTCCTGGCCGAGGAGGGGCGGACGAGGGCATCGAGAAGGTGCCTGAGGTTAACACCTTGGTCGCTGAAGACCTAGGGGAGGCGGCCCCCATGACTACCAACAACGGGGAGCACCAACAGCCCGGGCCCCCACCGTACACCATTTCGGGGACCAATACGGCTCCGGAAAGGGATGTGCAGCCCCCTTGAACAGAGGGGGAGGAGCAACAGCTCCCGCAGCGGCCCCCGTTAATCCAAAGGCCGCTGATGCTCTGGAGGAGGCGTTGCAAAGCTCTTCCATCGTGGATGAGCACCGCACCCTGATGGGTGCGGTTATGGAAAAGGCTTAGTCTGCGAAAAGCAGACTGAATGAAGCCTTCAACAGCCTACTGACGGGCTTTGAGGTGTGCAATGTAATCTTCTAACAAGTTTTTCATATCAAAGGATGAACCCATGTATAGAAAGTAGCCCCTGAGACTCTATCCGGACTAGTACAATCCCGTCAGAGGATCCCCAAGCGAAGTTACTAATATACTATGGTAACGTGTGACAGGCATATATGTTGGTGGCTCCCGCCCATGCCGCAGAGGTTTTCCAGCTCAATCGGAAGCTTCAATTGGCCGATGAGGAGCTCGACCGCGTCAACAAGCGGTTTGACGAAACGCAAGGTATTCAGAACTTATATATCAGAAGTGAGATATGTATTGAATCTTTTAACTTAGTTGATCTTGTGATTATGATCACAGTTGGCGTGGCCGTCATGGAATCCCTCAAGAGCGTGCTTGCCCAAGCCAAGAAAGAGGCGGAGATGAATAGGGCAGCAGCTAAAAAAGAAGCGAAGGAGCTAGAGGCGGAGCAAACTGCCCGCTGCAAACATGAGGCTTAGGTGGGGGAAGTTGAGCAACAGCTCAAGGATGCCATTACTAAGTGCGAGTCCTTGGAGCAGAAGACTTCGGAGCAAGCATCCAAACTCGCCAAGGCTCTCCAAGATATCAAGGATGCTCGGGTTGAATCCCAGAGCGCTCGCCAGGAGACCCAGCAGGCGAGGCAGATAGCGGCTAGTAAGGCCTTTCTTCTACAGAGTAAATTTGGAGATAGGAGATATATCTTGCTGACACGAGTTTGGAGTTCTCCAGGTGTGTTTGTGGATCTTCCGAGGGGTGTTGCTGACGCTGCGGAATTCTTCCAAGCCGAAGAGGGAAGCTCAACCAAGAAGTTGTTTTGGTTGCAATATCTTGCGCCAGAGCATCCGATGCCCCTTAGCGACCAGCTGAAGCAGCTGACCGAGCTACATAGGGTGCCCGGCTTGGCCATGAAGGATCTAATAGTCCAACTTTGGCAAGCCGAGTCCATGCCCAGCAGTTACTTCAGCCTCGTGAAGCGGCTTGTCGACGCGCATCCTCGGATTGATGCCATAAAGCGGCCGATCTGCATAGAAGGTGCCCAGATGGCCTTTGCCTACGTGAAGATGCAATGGGCGAAGATGAAGGCCACCGAAGTGGCGACAGCAAGGCCGCTGGAGGACAAAGATCATCGGAAGCCGGAGAGATACTTTGCAGAGGTCCTGCAAGGGGCCCAAATAGTAGAGGGCCAATGTTCCAAGGATGTTATTTTTGATTGAATGTAATTGTCAGGACCCCGACTCAATGCCACATCGATCTAGCATGTAACACCTCATATCACTTTGCGGCCTCACGCAAGGTATTCCCACGGGTGTCGCCTTACCTTTGCCCGGGACCGTTTGCGCCTTTTGGCACACGTATATGATAGTGTCGCTAGCATCCATATGATAAGGAGCCCGGGCTGACATGGCTAGTCGTAAACCCAAAGTGGCACAGACTTACAGGGACAGGCATCCATGACCCAGCATCGAACGTGTCGGTCATCAGCGAGTGAATCCAGGCTGTAGCACTGGGCTAGCAGGACTCCGGTGAACCGGGCTGTAGCGGGCTAACAGGACTCCGGTATTCATCGCGTGACATTTCCCCGAAGGGACAGACACAGGAACGAAGAAGGACACATGCCGGCCAGCCTAAGTGTTCCGGAGCAGTAGCAAGCTACCATGGCTCGGTGGAATCACTAGGAGACATTTCCCCGTAAGAGAGGCTACTAAAGATAAACAACTAGATGGTCAGATCCCACACATATCAAGCATTTCAATAACATACACACAATATGCTCGATATGTGCAGATACAACATGGCATCACAACATGACTCTATAACTCAAGTATTTTAATCAATAGGCTCCGAGGAGCGAGATATTACAAACATGGGTCTCATGACCCAACAATCAGAGCATACAAGTCAAAGCACAAGCGGAAGCTATCATGTCTGAGTACAGACATCTATAAATGAAAAAGGCTGAGAAGCTTGACTATCTACCAGATCCTGCCGAGGGCACAAGATCGTAGCTGAGGTAACAAGCTAAACATCGAAGTCCACGGGGAACTACTAGTGAGACCGAAGTCTCTCTGCAAAAACATAAAATAGGCAAACGTGAGTACAAATGTACCCAGCAAGACTTACATCAGAACTAACTACATATGCATCATTATCAACAAAGGGGTGGTGGGGTTTAACTGCAGCAAGCCAGCTTTGACTCGGTGGCTATCCTAAACTACGACTGCGAGTAACTCTTTTGAGGTGGCGCACACGAGTCCACATATTCACCATATCAATACACCACTATGGATCCGCTCCCGTCTCCCTACGAGAACGCCATCCATAGCACTCACGCTCATCTTGCGTATTTTAGAGTATCCACTTTCACTTGTCTATGAACTGATATAAGCAACCCAGAAGTCCTTTTCCGCGGACACGGCTATTCGAATAGATGATGTTAACCCTGCAGGGGTGTACTTCTTCATACATGTTTCCACCACTTAGCGTCTGCACACGACATGTGCTCGGCAGACTTCAAGCGAAAGCCGACGTGGGTGTAGACCACGACCTACCTAAACACTCAAGTCTCTAGTCCAGGTTTATCGCCTATTCGGGTTCCATCCATGAGGAGATCCGGCCGGAGTTTCGCTCACAGCCCCAAACGATGTGAACAGGGTTCCGTGACACCAAACGGGCGCCCGGTTTACCCGGCCACGTGCCTACCGCATCACAGCCCACCCCTACGGTCAGCGCTGTCCACGGCCTCCAGCATACTACAAACACCAGAAACTACTTGCAACTCCTGGACAGAGGACAAGGGTGAATAAGAAGTCGAGCGGGGTCATATTTCAGGGCCCAATGTATGGTAGTAGCTGAATCATGGATCACAAACACAGAACTCAGTTCCTGAGGACGGCTACAATGAGACAACCCACCATGTACTCCTACATGGCCTCTCACCGCTACCTTTACCAAATCGTGTTCACACACTTAGCTCACACACAGTAGGACATGTTCACACGCCTCTGATTCATCCCCGATGAATCAGACCTGACTCAACTCTAAGCAGTAGCAGGCATGACAAACAAACATGAATGAGTAGGCACAACAGGGCTCAAACAACTCCTACTCATGCTAGTGGGTTTCATCTATTTACTGTGGCAATGACAGGTCATGCAGAGGATAAAGGGGTTCAGCTACCGCAGCAAGTAACAGATGAATCGGTGTTGTCCTAATGCATTAAAAGAGAGCAGGAGCGAGAGAGCAGGATTGTATCGGGATGAACAAGGGGGTTTTGCTTGCCTGGCACTTCTGAAGATAACATTGAGTCTTCATCAGTGTCAACGATCACATCATCGGTATCACGTCTATCGAGAGGGGACAAATACCGGCAACACAGAAAGGAACACAATCAATGCAATGCACAATATGATGCATGATCATGACATGGCAAAATGAATGTGTTTTGGGCTAATGCAACTAGCAACAGATTAAATGAAGTTGGTTTGAGTATAAAATTCAAATTCAAACTCCATATGTGATTAATTAAATGCCCTTTATATGATTTATGCTAAACAGCAGCTATAAGTTGTTCTAACATGCATGAAAATGGTACAGATGGATTCCTTGAATTTTTCTGATAATTTTTCATATATAATTTATTTAATTTGGAGTTACGGTTAATTTTCTATGATTTATTGAAGTTTTAGGCATTTTCTGGAATTTCAGAATTAAATTAAATCCAGAAAATACTTATTGCGTCAGCATGACGTTGGCATGACGTCAGCAAGTCAACAGGGGTCGGTCAGGGTCAAACCTGACGTGTGGGGGCCACACGTCAGTGACACAGGTTAGACAGGGGGGTTAGTTTAATTTAATTAAAGATTAGGGCACTAGGGCCCACATGTCAGTGACTCTGGGGTTAGATTAGGTGGTGATTAGCTTAAGCTAATCACCTGATGGCGGGGGCCCACCTGTCAGTGTCAGCAGAGGGGGTAGTTAAGATAAAATAGTTAAACTAATTAACAGGGGGGGCTGGCCCCACCTGTCATCGACCCAGAGAGAGGGGGGGGGTCCCGCCGTGGTCAACGTGGTCAGACCCACCGGCGGCTTGACGCCGGCGAGGCCAGACGCGGTGGTGCGCGTCGGAAACCAACTACAGGGGCTCTTTTGGCGCGCAGGGAGCAGCTACAGGGAGAGGGTGGAGTGGCGCATCCAACGGTGGCGGTGGCGGAGGCTGGGGTGGCCGGAGCTGCCGGCGGCGACCTCTTTTGCGGCTGCCGGAGCTCGGGTGGGTGCGGGATTAGCGCTGCGGCTTGCAAACAAGCTAGCTGCCACACTAGCGTTGCTCCACGGGTCGTTGCGAGTGCAACGGACGCACGCGCAGGGCCATCTGGTCACCGGGGCTTCGCCGGCGACGAGCCCGTGCGGCGGAGCGTTTCCGCTCCGGTGGAGGGAGCGGCCAGGGGGTGAATTAGTCAACAAGGCATGGGGGAAACGATGCAGTGGCTCACCGTGGTTCTTCTGGTGCTGCTGGCGAGGCAGGGGAGGCACGGGGTCCGGCGAATCGACGGAGGGGAGCTTCGGTGGCCGGCGACGGAACGGCGATGGTGGCGGCGTTGCAGGGCTTCCGGAGGGCCGTGGGTCAGTGGGGAGGAAGGAGGGGGTCGAGGCGGAGCTCGTGGGTGTGTCGGAGAGGCTAGGGGTGGCCGGTGGCCACAAGAGAGCTCATCGGCGGCGGTGGGTGTGTTCGGTGGCTGCGCGCGAGAGAGCCAGAGGAGGAGAGGAGCTCGGGGAGAGAGTGAGAGGCCTGGGGGGGTGCGTGGCGTCGCGGACGGGGTCCAGGGCAACGAGAGGAAGCAGGAGGTGGCTAGGGGGGAAGCAGGAGGTGGCCGAGGCAGCGTCGGCGAGCGCCACGCCTCGTCTCTGTTCGTCCTCCTGGCAGAGGAGGAAGAGGACAAAGGAGGAGGAGGTTTGCTGGGCCGGCTAGGGGAGCTGGGACGGTGGTGGCGCCAGGTAAGGTTTCTCTTCTCTCTCTGTCTTTTTCTAATTATTTCAGTTTTCTATTATTCTGTAAATTTAGGGCTTTATTAAAAATACTCAGACACTTTCAAAAATCATGAAACTAATCATGGCTACTGTTTAGAATATATCCAACAGTAAACATTTTAGTTTATGATTATTTGAGCATTTGAAATGTTTAATAGCATTTAAATGCCCAAATGAAAATACTATATGATTTAATTCAGTGACCAAATATGTCCTGCAAAAATATAAACCATTTTTGGTAGATGCTTCCACCTCAAACCAGAAATGTTAAACATTTTTAGAGGACATTTTGAGTTCAATGAAAAAGGTTTTATTTTGACCCTAGTTGAATTCATTTGGTGCTAGGGCTTAGTCAATCCCCATCTCAGGTTTAAATAAAATTTAAACATGATGTAACACTCTAATGCATGCACTAGGCATTGTCAGAACTAGGGATGTGACAACTCACCCCCACTAAACAAGAATCTCGTCTCGAGATTCAAGCGTAGGGTAAGGTGAAAGGTAAACGCAACTAGTATAATCTTCACGATCCAGGTTGCACTTCAACTGAACATTGATTTGTTCACCATCATTTTCTCGAAGTCTTGCTCTGAGAAATCCTGTCAACATGACATGGAGGGAAGAAGGAGACTCTAGAAGGACTGATCTTTCGAAGATCGAACCACTCAGGATTAACTCCCGGAATGACATAGCAACATCTCTCGAGCTGAGAGACGAAGCACACCTCTAGAGGAATGGAGTGGAGCAGGTGACGAGGTTCACTAGGTAGACAACAATTCCACACTTAAGAGGGTGGTAAACGATTGTCCACGTAGCGAGGAGTTAAGTTGCCATGATACCACGACGAAACATCCTGGAGGAGGGTGATTCGTAGATATATCCCCTTAAGTGGCAAAAAGAATTACTTTTGATTCAGAGATCATTGAAACTCTTTATACCAGCCTAAGGCAATCACAAGCGATCATTTGGAGGGGGTCGGTAGAATGGCATACTCGGGCTTGGATGATGTGGACTACCTTGTTGAAGACAACGCAATGGATGAATTTGCTTATCGCCGGAAATGGAAGAGACCCATGGTAGAATGGCACAATGGCGGTGCAAGCTGGGAACAAAATGCAAATGCTGGGAATGATTCTAGTAACTGGGAAGAACCCAACACTAGAGAGTTAATTCACTGTTTGAATAGGTCATAGCATTGCCGAGGGAACTGAGAGCAAACCCAGTTAGTGCCGATGATAACACGTAGCGCTTGTGCGTGCTCTCAAGAACTTGAGCAATTCCATATCCATCAAGGTTTTACCAACATCCGTGTCAAGGGTCCGGTAACACAACTTACTACCATGATGGCTAAAGATGGATGATGCAGACGCAAAGGAAGATAACACCTTCTCAGACTTCACCCTAGCGAGGCCAAGGAAACAAAATCTGGATGATCGACCGAGAGACATTTAGCACTCCGCTTCTAATGTTCTTCTTGATGTGCTAGTGTAACCCATTCATAGATATGGTTTGATATCTAGAACATCAAGTAAAGGTCGGACTTCGGGAGCACAAGAATCCATAAGGAACAGTTACGGAGGTAATTCCTACGAAATCCTTATGGGAAGGTGGCCAACTTCTCCAATCAAGATACTACAATATTAGGTCTCCCGGCGGGGTGTGTTGGCCACGACATCCACTTTACCGGTTATCGTGAGACCAATATTATATTTCTTGGGAAATGTTCCAACCATCACATCTGCCTGAGATTCAGATCTGGTTGGTGTCAGAATATTCCAGACTCATCGAGTCTAGGAAGAAAAATGAAAGTTTGCAACACAAATCGACGAGATGACGTTGCGAGATTCTCGGGGAATGAACTACGATAGTAAGCTCCAAAACATGAGCTGGTTCTGCTACACACATGTGAACACGCTGTCCCAGACAAGCATGACCACATAGTAGTCTTATAATAAAACACTACCGAGTTCAGGAGGGGGAACCATAATCGAGGATATCGAAGTCTTTACGCAAGTCCATGGATTAGATCCCAAGCATAGACTTCTTTTCCTTGAACAAGTCAATCAGTGGCTTAGTGTGCTAGGGACACATATAGCATGAAGGTTGCAAGTCTCCAGACTACAGAATACTTCGCACGTGTGCATGACTGATTTGGGATGATTCCAAAGGAAACAAAACAATCTTCCTCAAATTCACGGCGGCAACTTTCACCAAATGCACGTGTATAAGAGGAAGTCACTCCTTACAACCGACATGCTTCATGAGCTAGCATGAAGAATGCTTTCAAAAGTTTCCAACACTAACTTATTGTCCAACAAAATCATGGAGGAGATAAGGATGTTGTCAATGGGCGCAACAACAATTCATCTGGGTTTCCTTTTAAAAGGAATTCCATAGTTAAGTGAACAAGTGATAGCATTGGTCAGACCCGAAAGATATAATGGTGTATGCTCGAGGGATCAACCACGAGTAAGACAACATTACGAATATCGTTGGTTCTGGTCTGATTGGATGATAGCCCATACTCCAATCAAAGGTTAGATAAAAATGATAGGTCCAGCAACTGATCACAGGAACCAATCGAGGAAGATATCATCTTTCGTCAACACATACTACACAAGAATACCCCTTTGGAACGAACTAAGTCAGGCAAGCTTTTACCTTCCAACTCTCCAAGTTGTTGTCTAGCTTAACCAACTAGCTCAGGGATATCCAACACAGATTCTTGGAGAAGGGTGGTTCACAAGAAACCAACTTGATCACGAGCTCAACACAGCGGTCAGGTGACAACCTGGTAATACTTCTGAGAAGATATTCAGAAAATCACGAACCACCGGTATGTTACTAAGCTCGAGAACAATCTCGCTTTTCAGGGCAAGACGATATGATCAATAGAGCAAAGATTTGAAATGATCCTAACTCATCGATCGAGGAGTGAACCAGGAGAATGGACTAGGTAGCACGATCAATCTTAGAATGATGATTCAATAACCAACACACTAAGAATGAAATTATTGTCCTTTAACTACCCAGCAACAAGGTTGCTAGGGGTATTGATTTCACACGCCATGATTCATTTGTCGGCATTCCGGTTACAATAACACAGGAACCGAGGAATGAACAATGATGGCAAGAAGTATCACTGTACCAAGAGTACATAGGATGGTGTGCAATTCTTATAACAATCTCGATATAAAATATGTAATACTCCAAGGTAGAACAGAGCAAAAGCTGGGTTAGCAATTTGATCTGCAGAGCACAACTTCTTTGACCCAATCCTGGATATGGAAGAGGTACTGGAGTTTGTTTCTCCAAGTCATTCAGGACAGAATGGCTTGACGGACCACAAGGGTAATAGGCATCGATAAACGAATGCATGCATACTCTTGACTATCAATTGATAGACGAAGGTCAGTAGACAACTAAAGAGGGACAACTCAAAGGAACATATAACTTTCTGAGTTGTGGATACATGGGTTGGTATGCCGAACAAAGTTCAACATAATTCTTTCGGATAACCCATGCAGAAAGGTTGAGCTGGCAGAGCCACAATATATAAATGGAGAACTCCTCAAGAATAATCTTGTTGTGATATTTCAGTTCAACGAGGAACTTCTGCCATAAGTAGTTCATGGTATTTGGAAGAAGAAGATACCACGGACTTCAAGGACTATCGCAAAGGTTACTAATATCCTAAAGGAACTAGCAACACTATCAACACGAGGTAAGTAGGGTGAATCTCGGGTTCAAAACCCAAGGAATAGAATACCTACTAACTAAATGGCATCACGGGATGCTTTCGATAATGACGGCCAGAGTCATCACGCTGGAACATAAATCATGGCTAGGCTACTAGATGATCCCCTGAGACACCTAGGGTCATAATAATAGCTCCAACATATATGTCAAGGCAATAATTTACCTCAACTCACCGATTAGTGTGGTTAATCTGGCCCAAAGGAACATCGGAACGGGAGGAAGGGATTTTGCAAATGCATCAGACTACTTAGAAACCTGGGATGACTCGGACAGCATAACGGCTGTAAATGCTCAGAAAAGATTTGAGACATTCACAAAATGATGGCATAACCACTCAGAAGCACAATATCAAGGTTCCGAGATCAACAATTAACATACAGAAGTAATAGGAACTGAAACGAGGCTTAAGTCCAACAATTCTATAAGTCTACGGATTAATAACACGTGATCCTGATGGAAAGAAGAGAAAGCCTAGTTCTTAATCCCCGTAGAGGAGAAGATGATGACTCAGATCAGAAGGCCATGAGGTATAAGGAGTAAAAAGAGTCTTACGTTCCATCCCACAATCAATTCCCTTATATAACTAAAGAATTTCTAGACTCAACTTCGACCAGTTTGGCTTGGTAATCCTACAGGCAGTCAAGCTCTGATACCAACGCTGTCAGGACCCCGACTCAATGCCACATCGATCTAGCATGTAACACCTCATATCACTTTGCGGCCTCACGCACGGTATTCCCACGGGTGTCGCCTTACCTTTGCCCGGGACCGTTTGCGCCTTTTGGCACACGTATATGATAGTGTCGCTAGCATCCATATGATAAGGAGCCCGGGCTGACATGGCTAGTCGTAAACCCAAAGTGGCACAGACTTACAGGGACAGGCATCCATGACCCAGCATCGAACGTGTCGGTCATCAGCGAGTGAATCCAGGCTGTAGCACTGGGCTAGCAGGACTCCGGTGAACCGGGCTGTAGCGGGCTAACAGGACTCCGGTATTCATCGCGTGACATTTCCCCGAAGGGACAGACACAGGAACGAAGAAGGACACATGTCGGCCAGCCTAAGTGTTCCGGAGCAGTAGCAAGCTACCATGGCTCGGTGGAATCACTAGGAGACATTTCCCCGTAAGAGAGGCTACTAAAGATAAACAACTAGATGGTCAGATCCCACACATATCAAGCATTTCAATAACATACACACAATATGCTCGATATGTGCAGATACAACATGGCATCACAACATGACTCTATAACTCAAGTATTTTAATCAATAGGCTCCGAGGAGCGAGATATTACAAACATGGGTCTCATGACCCAACAATCAGAGCATACAAGTCAAAGCACAAGCGGAAGCTATCATGTCTGAGTACAGACATCTATAAATGAAAAAGGCTGAGAAGCCTGACTATCTACCAGATCCTGCCGAGGGCACAAGATCGTAGCTGAGGTAACAAGCTAAACGTCGAAGTCCACGGGGAACTACTAGTGAGACCGAAGTCTCTCTGCAAAAACATAAAATAGGCAAACGTGAGTACAAATGTACCCAGCAAGACTTACATCAGAACTAACTACATATGCATCATTATCAACAAAGGGGTGGTGGGGTTTAACTGCAGCAAGCCAGCTTTGACTCGGTGGCTATCCTAAACTACGACTGCGAGTAACTCTTTTGAGGTGGCGCACACGAGTCCACATATTCACCATATCAATACACCACTATGGATCCGCTCCCGTCTCCCTACGAGAACGCCATCCATAGCACTCACGCTCATCTTGCGTATTTTAGAGTATCCACTTTCACTTGTCTATGAACTGATATAAGCAACCCAGAAGTCCTTTCCGCGGACACGGCTATTCGAATAGATGATGTTAACCCTGCAGGGGTGTACTTCTTCATACATGTTTCC
Organism: Triticum aestivum; assembly: GCF_018294505.1. Lineage (NCBI taxonomy): Eukaryota > Viridiplantae > Streptophyta > Magnoliopsida > Poales > Poaceae > Triticum > Triticum aestivum. The sequence continues at coordinate 210,974,884 of NC_057804.1, read as the reverse complement.
ACCACTTAGCGTCTGCACACGACATGTGCTCGGCAGACTTCAAGCGAAAGCCGACGTGGGTGTAGACCACGACCTACCTAAACACTCAAGTCTCTAGTCCAGGTTTATCGCCTATTCGGGTTCCATCCATGAGGAGATCCGGCCGGAGTTTCGCTCACAGCCCCAAACGATGTGAACAGGGTTCCGTGACACCAAATGGGCGCCCGGTTTACCCGGCCACGTGCCTACCGCATCACAGCCCACCCCTACGGTCAGCGCTGTCCACGGCCTCCAGCATACTACAAACACCAGAAACTACTTGCAACTCCTGGACAGAGGACAAGGGTGAATAAGAAGTCGAGCGGGGTCATATTTCAGGGCCCAATGTATGGTAGTAGCTGAATCATGGATCACAAACACAGAACTCAGTTCCTGAGGACGGCTACAATGAGACAACTCACCATGTACTCCTACATGGCCTCTCACCGCTACCTTTACCAAATCGTGTTCACACACTTAGCTCACACACAGTAGGACATGTTCACACGCCTCTGATTCATCCCTGATGAATCAAACCTGACTCAACTCTAAGCAGTAGCAGGCATGACAAACAAACATGAATGAGTAGGCACAACAGGGCTCAAACAACTCCTACTCATGCTAGTGGGTTTCATCTATTTACTGTGGCAATGACAGGTCATGCAGAGGATAAAGGGGTTCAGCTACCGCAGCAAGTAACAGATGAATCGGTGTTGTCCTAATGCATTAAAAGAGAGCAGGAGCGAGAGAGTAGGATTGTATCGGGATGAACAAGGGGGTTTTGCTTGCCTGGCACTTCTGAAGATAACATTGAGTCTTCATCAGTGTCAACGATCACATCATCGGTATCACGTCTATCGAGAGGGGACAAATACCGGCAACACAGAAAGGAACACAATCAATGCAATGCACAATATGATGCATGATCATGACATGGCAAAATGAATGTGTTTTGGGCTAATGCAACTAGCAACAGATTAAATGAAGTTGGTTTGAGTATAAAATTCAAATTCAAACTCCATATGTAATTAATTAAATGCCCTTTATATGATTTGTGCTAAACGGCAGCTATAAGTTGTTCTAACATGCATGAAAATGGTACAGATGGATTCCTTGAATTTTTCTGATAATTTTTCATATATAATTTATTTAATTTGGAGTTACGGTTAATTTTCTATGATTTATTGAAGTTTTAGGCATTTTCTGGAATTTCAGAATTAAATTAAATCCAGAAAATACTTATTGCATCAGCATGACGTTGGCATGACGTCAGCAAGTCAACAGGGGTCGGTCACGGTCAAACCTGACGTGTGGGGGCCACACGTCAGTGACACAGGTTAGACAGGGGGGTTAGTTTAATTTAATTAAAGATTAGGGCACTAGGGCCCACATGTCAGTGGCTCTGGGGTTAGATTAGGTGGTGATTAGCTTAAGCTAATCACCTGATGGCGGGGGCCCACCTGTCAGTGTCAGCAGAGGGGGTAGTTAAGATAAAATAGTTAAACTAATTAACAGGGGGGGGCTGGCCCCACCTGTCATCGACCTAGAGAGAGGGGGGGTCCCGCCGTGGTCAACGTGGTCAGACCCACCGGCGGCTTGACGCCGGCGAGGCCAGACGCGGTCGTGCGCGTCGGAAACCAACTACAGGGGCTCTTTTGGCGCGCAGGGAGCAGCTACGGAGAGAGGGTGGAGTGGCGCATCCAACGGTGGCGGTGGCGGAGGCTGGGGTGGCCGGAGCTGCCGGCGGCGACCTCTTTTGCGGCTGCCGGAGCTCGGGTGGGTGCGGGATTAGCGCTGCGGCTTGCAAACAAGCTAGCTGCCACGCTAGCGTTGCTCCACGGGTCGTTGCGAGTGCAACGGACGCACGCGCGGGGCCATTTGGTCACCGGGGCTTCGCCGGCGACGAGCCCGTGCGGCGGAGCATTTCGGCTCCGGTGGAGGGAGCGGCCAGGCGGCGAATTAGTCAACGAGGCATGGGGAAAACAATGCAGCGGCTCACCGCGGTTCTTCTGGTGCTGCTGGCGAGGCAGGGGAGGCACGGGGTCCGGCAAATCGACGGAGGGGAGCTTCGGTGGCCGGCGACGGAACGGCGATGGTGGCGGCGTTGCAGGGCTTCCGGAGGGCCGTGGGTCGGTGGGGAGGAAGGAGGGGGTCGAGGCGGAGCTCGTGGGTGTGTCGAAGAGGCTAGGGGTGGCCGGTGGCCACGAGAGAGCTCGTCGGTGGCGGCGGGTGTGTTTGGTGGCTGCCCGCGAGAGAGCCAGAGGAGGAGAGGAGCTCGGGGAGAGAGTGAGAGGCCTGGGGGGGTGCGTGGCGTCGCGGACGGGGTCCAGGGCAACGAGAGGAAGCAGGAGGTGGCTAGGGGGGAAGCAGGAGGTGGACGAGGCAGCGTCGGCGAGCGCCACGCCTCGCCTCTGTTCGTCCTCCTGGCAGAGGAGGAAGAGGACAAAGGAGGAGGAGGTGGGCTGGGCCGGCTGGGGGAGCTGGGCCGGTGGTGGCGCCAGGTAAGGTTTCTCTTCTCTCTCTGTCTTTTTCTAATTATTTCAGTTTTCTATTATTCAGTAAATTTAGGGCTTTATTAAAAATACTCAGACACTTTCAAAAATCATGAAACTAATCATGGCTACTGTTTAGAATATATCCAACTGTAAACATTTTAGTTTATGATTATTTGAGCATTTGAAATGTTTAATAGCATTTAAATGCCCAAATGAAAATACTATATGATTTAATTCAGTGACCAAATATGTCCTGCAAAAATATAAACCATTTTTGGTAGATGCTTCCACCTCAAACCAGAAATGTTAAACATTTTTAGAGGACATTTTGAGTTCAATGAAAAAGGTTTTATTTTGACCCTAGTTGAATTCATTTGGTGCTAGGGCTTAGTCAATCCCCATCTCAGGTTTAAATAAAATTTAAACATGATGTAACACTCTAATGCATGCACTAGGCATTGTCAGAACTAGGGATGTGACAGTAATCGGGTGCCAGAAAGCATGCTATGAATCTGCGCAATGATTGCGTGTTTTATGTTAATTTTATCCTCCTGTGCGGCCGTTTATTGTTTGTGTTTCTGAAGGTTGCCAGTCATCGGCTTCTGCCCCCTTGTAAATATTACGGGGGTGTTTGTAAACTCACGGTCACAATTTATCCAACGTCTTGGTCCATAGAGGAGGCATCCCCGAGGTAAACTAGGCAATTAGACTACGCGGCTTTATTACCTTCACTTAGCCATAGGAGTCCATCGATGAAGTTAAGTATTACCCCAATTGCATTAGGTGGCAATCCGGATTACGGCGCCTTTGCAACGCGGCTAGTCGAGTCCCAGCCCCTCATGTGATGCAGCAAGAATCGCTAGCGATCTGTAGTATAACACTAATTCACCGAATCTCTGACCAGCTCTCGCTTATCATGACGGTCAGTTTTCGGCTTTCTCTACTAAGGTACTTGACCGAACGAGCCAGAAATACAATTTTCAGTAGTTCTCCCTTTACTCCCTTAGCCGAACTAGCGGAACGTAAGGTGGTAAGCACAGGAGCCGGGCAACCCAATTATAGAACAAAGACATGATTCGGAACCGATGCATATAATGCAATATCCGGGACGCCGAAGAGTTCCCTATAGGTGTTTGGACTGTAGGATGTTCTAGGCCGAATATAGCCCCCAGAGTAAGGCCCGAGTTAAAGCACATGCGTCAATCAAAAAATAGGAGGGAAAGCATGAGGTACCGAACAAAAGGTGGTGATCATTTGCTTCCTTTATATCCTTATAGAGACATGTTTAGACATATAATGCCATGAATAATGAGGTCATGTTACATGCCAAAAAATTACATAAGGGAAAACTTTACACAGGGCCTAAAAGTAGTGGTTTGAATATCCCTACGGTACACTGCCGCACGTCTGCGCTGTTTCTCCTTAGTAGTGGATCCTTTGAGAGGAAGATTAGATGGTGGTCTGTAAAGAAGAGACAGAGGGGCCAAGGACGGAGCCCTCGTGCCACCATGCGACTTTGAGGTTTTCGAAAGAACCTGAAGTGAAAGAGAAAGGGAAAAAGGTATGTGAGGTCCGGATAGGGTCAAGTTGTACTATGGACCTTTCCTGTAGTGTGCCTCCAATGTTGCCCAAGGTATTTTAAGTGCGTAGTTTTGTACGCCCGGTACATATACCGCGGCCTTATAGGGCAGTCGGCGGAGGCAGAATTGCTATTCGAGGTCCGCGTCTTCCGAGCTAGCTGCTTGAGGTGCAGACCGGACTTTTTTTAACAATGTCATTGGCCTTGATGGCCGATGAATTGTTCGGTTGATGAGGCCGCCATACACCTCGGCTGCTAGGGCCTCGGTGTGATCTACGGTTTTGAGGGAGCGCTCCATGGTTCCATTGACTGTAATGACGCCCCGCGGTCCGAGCATTTTAAGCTTAAAATAAGCATAGTGCGGGACCGCATTTAAACGGCCGAAAGCGGTTCGTCCAAGTAGTGGGTGATAGCCACTACGGAAAGGGACAATATCGAAGATTAGTTTTTCCCTATGGAAGTTGTCCGGAGAGCCGAATACCACTTCCAGTGATAATGTGCCCGTACAACAGGCCTCCATGCCGGATATTACTCCTTTAAACGTAGTGTTGCTTGGCTTGATTCTGGATGGGTCGACGCCCATTTTGCGGACAGTATCTTGGTAGATCAAGTTGAGACTGTTGCCGCCGTCCATAAGGACTCTAGTGAGATGATATCCATTGATGATAGGATCGAGTACTAGGGCAGCCGAACCACCATGACAGATACTGTTTGGTTGATCCCTGTGATAAAAAGTGATCGGACAGGCTGACCATGGATTGAACTTTGGGGCGACAGGCTCCATGGCATAGACGTCCCTTAGTGCGCGCTTGCGCTCCCTTTTGGGTGTGAGTGACATAGATCATGTTTACTGTTTTCACTTCGGGTTGAAACTGCTTCTGACCCCCGTTGTTTGGCTGACGGGACTCATCGTCATCCTCGCTTGGAGGTCCCTTCCCCTTGTGTTCGGTATTTAACTTACCGGCCTGTTTAAAAACCCATCAATTTTTATTGGTGTGGTTAGTAGGCTTGTCGGGGGTACCATGAATCTGATAGGTCCTCTCGAGGATTTTTTCAAGTTTGGATGGACCGTCCGTGATGGCTTTGAAAGGTTTCTTCCGCTGAACGGATTTAGAGCCACTAAATCCGACATTGACTGCCATGTCTTCGGTGTTGTCGTTGTTATTCCGGCGTTTGTTTTTGTTGTGGCGTGGCCTGCCATTGTCTTCCCTCGCTTCAGAGCTGTCGGGGTCGCTAGAACTGTTGCTCCTATGAGCTAGCCAGCTAACTTCACCTCCGCAAAAGTTGGTCATAAGTGTTGTTAGGGCTGCCAGGGTTTTCGATGTTTCCTGCCCGAGGTGTCGGGCAAGCCATTCATCACGGACGCTGTGTTTGAAGGTCGCTAAGGCTTCGGCATCTGGACAGTCCATGATTTGTTTTTTTAATGAGGAACCGAATCCAAAGTTTGCGAGCTGACTCTCTAGGTTGCTGGATGATGTGACTTATGTTGTCGGCATCCGGAGGCTGGGAATAAGTGCCCTGAAAGTTGTCCAGAAAAGGATCTTCTAAATCTTCTCAGCTCCATATGGAGCTCTCTGGGAGGGTGTGCAACCTATGTCGTGTTGGTGCCTTCAACTTCAAGGGGAGATATTTAATGGCATGGAGGTCATCTCCGTGAGCCATGTGTATGTGGAGAAGAAAGTCCTCAATCGAGACGGCAGCGTTTCTTGTTCCATCGTATTGTTCAATGTTTACAGGTTTAAACCCTTCCGGAAATTGGTGTTGCATTACTTCATCAGTGAAGCTCATAGGGTGTGCGGGACCTCTATACCTAGCTACATTGCGACATAATTCAGATGACATCTATGTTCGGTGCTGATCACTCCGGGTTTGATGGCCGTCATCTTGTGTCGGAGCACGTCCTCTGGATCCATAGATCGATCTGGTCTGCCCGGCTTTATTGGCCAGGTCCTGATGTAGGTCATAAGTGTAGTCCGGCGCCGCTGTCTCCCTGCCCCTACGGCGAGGTGGTGCGGGCTGGTGTTCGGCCTGGTAAGCCGTTTTGTCCTGTCCACCTGGTGGTCGGTCCGGTTTATCAGCATAGTTGTACTTCAACGGAATTGGCTCGAGGGCATCATCGTTGAATTGTGGCAATAGCCTGCGCTTAGGGTAACTCTTTACTGGTCGTTCGAGGCCGTACTCTTTGGCGGCTAGGACCTTGGTCCATCTATTGTTGAGGGTGTCATGTTCGGCCTGAAGCTGCTGCTGTTTCTTTTTCAGGCTCCGCACAGTGGCGATGAGTTGTTGCTTGAAGCATTCTTGTTAGAGGGTTCCTCTGGGATGATGAAATCTTCGTCGCCGAGGCTCACATCCTCTTCGGAGAGAGGCAAGTAATTGTTTTCCTCCGAGTCCTCGTGATCGGCGTGTTCGGGGCTGTATTGACCCTCCTCCCTTTCATCCTGTTCGGACGTGGGCTCGACGGGTGTTCTTCGGCGTTGTCCGGGCTTTCATTGTCTCCGGTGCCAGTGGTACTATCCTTTGCCCGACGCGATCGTGAGTGGCGCCGCTGACTCTGGCGCTTTGGTGGTTCGTCGACGGGCTTGTCCTTGCCTGGATCTTGAACGCCATCGTTGTCTTTTTGCTCAAGAGTGTCCGCCATGTATATCATAGGTAGAAGTGGGCATCTAACGCCCTGTAGTAGGTGGGTTTTGGCTTTGCTCAACGTCGACATATTGTCCATACCGCCGATGTCTTCAGAAGCGTAGTCTAGCATGTCGGTTAAATCCTCGACATTGGCTACTAAGTGGGTGGTGGGTGGGGTGTGAAATTCCCCGACCTCAGGCTCCAGCCTATGATGGGTGTAGTTCGGAGGCGAAGCTTCCGTAATGGCGAGAGATTGCATTAAGCCCAGAGCTTCGTCCAAAAGCGAAAGCTAGATGGGAGTTTGCAGATCTGCGGGGCCGGAGAGTTGATTGAGTCCGGGGGGTGTGAGGGAGTCCTGGATTCGGAGGTCCTCGGGTGTCCGGCCTAGGAGTATGCGTTGGGTTGGATGGGTCGTACAAGATCAATCTCTATATTATCCTCTATGTTCGGATGGGACTTCTCAATACATAGATGGCAAGATTAGAGTCCGAGAGATTCCTTCCCTGATGAACTGACCTTGTACAAACTCTAGGCCCCTCCGGTGTGTATATAAACTGGAGGGGTTAGTCTGTAAAGGCTATCTTCATTACTATCATTGGAATACTCATAGGCTAGACATCTAGGGTTTAGCCATTACGATCTCGAGGTAGATCAACTCTTGTAAACTTCCTACTCGTCGAATATTAACAAGCAGGAATAGTGTTTTGCCTCCGTTATGAGGGCCCAAACCTGGGTAAACACTGTGCCCCCTGGTCTCCTGTTACCATTGATCCTTAGACGCACATCTTGGGCCCCCTACTCGAGATCTGCCGGTTTTGACACCGACATTGATGCGTTCATTGAGAGCTCTACCGTGCTGTCTACAAAAGGCGATCTATGGCTCGTTGTCTACACTCAGGTCAAGGAGGGATGAGATAGTGCACCCGGCATTGATATTCTTCTCAATTTTCCTTACTTCTTCCACTAGCTCTTTTCCACTCTTGATCTTCTTCACTTCCTCTAGTATCACCTTCCTAATAGGATCATCTTCCGCACTCCAAGTGAACTCGAGACTAAGCAATGTGAGCTTGTCCATGTCATCAAACTCAACTTGTGTGGGCACTTGTGCATGAGATTGCTCAACAGGTGCTGGAGTTGTTGGTTGACCAAGTAGAGGACCATTTATCTCCATTGGACACATCTCCCGGTGCTGAGGTACATGCATAGGAGCTGAGTAAAACTATTATGGTGCATAATTGTTGCTCTCCTCATTGTACCTAATTCCCTGCAATGGATAACTAGAGGCAAACGATGAGATCTCAGGGTTGTTGTTCCTATATGACATATTCTGGTTTTCAGGCACCCATATGAGTAATTGTTTTGGTATGAGCTAGGCTGTGAGGCGAAGCCATAACAATCAGGAGGGTGAGAGTAACCACGTTGACATTCAGCGGGTGAATGGCCCTGAAATACACAAATATGGCATGTAGGAGCAACATAAGGATGACCTTTAGAATAAAGATCACAAGATCCAGACCTATCCTCAAAAACTACTTCTCGTTGCCGAGCTAAATCATCTAATCGATGGGAAATCTTACTTATCAGTTCTTGAATACTTTTCGTGCTGTTTGTAGTGTTTTCATTGTAGTATAGTGGTAAGTATTCCCTGTCACGCGGGTGACCCGAGTTCGATCCCCGGCAACGGCGCCAAAATGATCAATTGTAAGTACAGCGGGATATTTCACCCAAACTGTGAATGTCGAAGTTCTCCTCGGGGACTAGACGATCAGCGACGGCGCAAGACAAAAGCTAGGTAACATGATTCGGGTGATGATAGGAGGAAAATAAACCTAAGCTATCTAAGACAGATTGACGAGAAAGAAAATAACAAACAACATAGAGTGATTAAGACCGCAATCACTGTCTTTTTGGTATTTTCATACTACTTGAGAAACTACAATATAACATGTATATCCAGCAAACAATGTATAAAAAGGAAGAAGCAAGACTAAGGTATAGGGACAGACATACTTCACATCACAAGCACATATGTATGAAAAGAACTAGCTAACACATGGACTACATCTAGAACCAGTTTTTACAGCAAGGGAGCACAAGAGTGACAATATAAATATGAATTGGTTTAAACAAACCACGTACTAGTACTAACAGATCAACATAATAGAAATACTAAACCACATTAATTCTGGACAATTCACCAATTCTTACAATGCAGCGTACAATATTGAGAGAGAGCGAGAGAGAAGCAAGTTGGTGAAGTGAAGATTAGGAGCAATAGCAGCAGGAGTTCAGAGGAGCAGCAGCAGTTTGTGGTTCAGAAGAGAACAGTAGTAAGTGTTGCGAGAGAGAGGAGCAGCAAAGAAAAAGAGCAACAACAAAGGGGGTCGGAGAAGAGAAGCAGCAGCAAGACGTGGGAAAGGAAGAGAAGCAGCGGTGGCGCTGGAGAGGAAGAGCAGCAGCATGGTGAGGAGCAGCAGGGGGCGCAGGAGAATAGGAGCAGCTAGGCAAGGGGCGCAGGGTACATCAGCAGAGAGGAGAGACTCGCACGGAGCACTAGACAACCAAGACCTCTAGTCTGGTCGGGCACGCGAGGTGATGGTGGCTAGATGTGATGGCGATGGTGGATGGATGCGTTACGGTATCGCGGGTGGAGGTGCTGCGGCGTTTTGGAGCGGGTGGAGGTGCTGGGTGGCGCTGATGGATGGTTGGGTTGCGCACCGCCACACCGGCCTAGCCGCGGTGGCGGCTGGAGGTGGAAGAAGGAGGGGTGAGGGAGAGAGATGTGTGCCAGGCCCGAGAGGATTCGATGGTTGCGGCTAGGGATTTGATCCCCCTCTCTGATCTGCGCTTTTCTGATTTGGCCCTTCTCCTTCTATACTTTTAGCACAAGATGATCCCTTCTCTTCTTTAACTAGCCCCCTGGTTACTTCTTTTCATCTCACACAAGTCTCTTCTCCCTTATCTTCTCTTCTTCACTCTTCTCGATAGCCTCATAGATGGAATCTTGACGATTATTAGTGCTTTTGCGCACATTTCTGCAAGATAGACCAAAGACTAGTAAATGATATTTTTTTATGATTATCAAGCAATATTCAATCAATCATGGCAAGAATGCACGAATATATCACAATAGATGCTAAATTTGGGTACCAAAATTATGTGTGAAATATACTTATCACTCGCCTAGTCATCAACAATAATATCACTTCTAGAGCGTGCCTAGCTTCTGAGCAGACCCTCTAGTTCGGTAGTTTCACCATAAGGGCTTGCACGACTGTTGAGCTTGCAATTTCCCCCACGGCCACCGGACACCGTCTTCGCATCGGCCCTAAGTACTTCGAAAAGTTCGATCTGGTGGATGTTTCGTCTTTAAACGAACTGCTGGACTGCATCGCCGCTCTCGGGGTCCCAATGGACTATGATAGGATAGGGCTCAAGCCCAACCAGAGGGAAATTAATCACTCGCCGATGACCCACCTCGTAGCGGTCGTTGAGGAACTGGCCAAAGACACTTCCCTCCCTATATTGAAGACCAAGTATGTTCGGGTCTCCGAATCCCCTGAGCCAGATACTTCACCTGCTCACGGGACCTCACACCCTCCGGACTCTGGCTCAAGCATAGGATTGCAGGAGCCCTTGTGCCTTCCCGGACCTGAATCGATCGCCTCAGAGACCTTTCAAACTCGGAACACAGATGTGGGACATGATCTAAAATTTAAGCCACCCACCCACCACAATCTATATTCTCCAAGCAACCCAGGTCCTCCAGATATATACGAACTGATGTATGTGCGGTAGCAGCCTCAAGAAACGGTCCACCACTTTTGGGCCAGATTCCGGCTTGTTAAAAACATGATCGAAGACTGTTCGGATGACGATGGAGTTTCGGTTTTCCATCCTAACTGCACCAACGAGGGAATATTGAATGCCCTTGACCGTCGCCACATATAGAGCTTCACAGAATTATCACAAGTAGTGCAAAAGTACTATGCGATGGAAAACACATGGAGGGCCCAGAAAACTCAACTGGAGCCCGGTGCCTTGAAGCAGTGTGTGACCCAGGCTAAACGGATACATCCTGGCGGGTCACCCGACCACCAGTCTATGGGCAGGAAAAATAAACCCTTCACGGGACACATGTCCATTCTTGACGAACTGCTGGACAAGCCCTGCCCGATTCACGCCACTCCATGCACAGTCCCAACCCATAGCCTCTGAGCAAGCTGGGTATTCTGACAAGTAGCAAAAAGTGGAGAGGCCATCCTCACCACAACTCCAGAGAAATACTCTCTGGAGAGGGACAACTTTAACGTCCTAACGGTCCTCGAGACCTTCTCTTCGAACAATCGGCGCAATCGGCCGCTCCGCGACCTCGCCGAAGTCCACCAACTTACCGCAGTGAGCCCATGGAATGACACGGCAATAACATTTACGGCCGAAGACGAACCTAAGGCTCGGTCAGTCAAGCACCCTCCGCCTTAGTACTAAACCCCATCACTGATTTTAAAATGCCATCATTTTAAAATGCTCATGTTCAATTAACCGTGCATCATATGTAAATATTTTATATATGTAAAATGCTTAATTTTTCATCTAGTTTCATAATCTGCTACTTTCATCCATGTTAAAATATTTAAAATTGATGTTTGCATTATTTTTCATAAATGACATCTTAAAATGGTTTGATTCATATCTTAATAACCGTAGCTCCAATTTTAATAAACTTTATATGTAAATGGGGTAGAAAAATGCATAGATTAACTTGCTGCACTTTATTTTGCTGTTTAAAAACTCTAAAATATGGTTTTAGACAGAACAGTACCAAACCTAAAAATTTGCATATGAGGATTTTTCAGAATTGTTGTTTTGCTGTTCCGGCCTCATTTAAACTTGCTTAGATAGGTAGTTTTCATATGCTTCACCTCTTGCCATGTTTAACAACATTTAATATTGTTGGGTACATAAACAAGATTAAACTAAATATGTCAATGTGGTGTTTTGTCAATATGCAACTCGTTGCATATTGAGCTCCACTTAACTTGTAGTGTTGTTTGTTGCATTTTGCCATGCCATGCCTCATTAAGCCGGTCATGCATCATACTTGATTGTGCATCATGCCATGATTATGCTTGTGTATTTACCATGTTGTTTGCTTCTTTCCGATATTGCTTCTTCTTGATAGTTCCGGTAACGTTGCGATTGTTAGGATTTGTTCGACTACGCCCGTTCATCTTCTTCATGGACTCGTTCTTCTTCCTTGCGGGATTTCAGGCAAGATGACCGCTACCCTGGATCTCACTACTATCATTGCTATGCTAGTTGCTTCGTTCTATCGCTTTGCTGTGCTACCTATCACCTGTTTATCAAGCCTCCCAAATTGCCATGTCAGCCTCTAACCTTTGACACCCTTCCTAGCAAACCATTGTTTGGCTATGTTACCGCTTTTGCTCAGCCCCTCTTATAGCATTGTTAGTTGCAGGTGAAGTTGAAGATTGCTCCATGGTGGACAGGATTATGTTGGGATATCACAATAACTCTTATTTTAATTAATGCATCTATATAATTCGTAAAGGGGGGAAGACTCGGCCTTATGCCTGGTGTTTTGTTCCACTCTTGCCGCCCTAGTTTCCGTCATAACGGTGTTATGTTCCCGGATTTTGCATTCCTTACGTGGTTGGGTGATTTATGGGACCCCCTTGACAGTTCGCTTTGAATAAAACTCCTCCAACAAGGCCCAACATTGGTTTTACCATTTGCCTCACCTAGCCCTTTTTTCCCTTGGGTTTCCGGAGCCCGAGGGTCATCTTTATTTTAGCCCCCCTGCGCCAGTGCTTGTCTAAGTGTTGGTCCAAACCGAGTGATGTCCGGCGCCCCCTGGGAAACCAGGGTCTATGCCAACCCGTCGTCTTGCTCATCTGGTGTGCCCTGAGAACGAGATATGTGCAGCTCCTATCGGGATTTGTCGGCACAGCGGGCGGTCTTGCTGGTCTTGTTTTACCATTGTCGAAATGTCTTGTAAACCGGGATTCTGAGTCTGATCGGGTCTTCCTGGGAGAAGGTATATCCTTCATTGATCGCGAGAGCTTATCATGGGCTAAGTTGGGACACCCCTGCAGGGTATAATCTTTCGAAAGCCGTGCCTGCGGTTATAGGCAGATGGGAATTTGTTAATGTCCGGTTGTAGATAACTTGACACCAGATCCGAATTAAAACGCATCAACCGCGTGTGTAGCCGTGATGGTTTCTTTTCGGCGGAGTCCGGGAAGTGAACACGGTTTTTGGGTTATGTTTGATGTAACTAGGAGTTCAGGATCACTTCTTGATCATTGCTAGCTTCCCGACCATTCCGCTTGCTCTCTTCTCGCTCTTATTTGCGTATGTTAGCCACCATATATGCTTAGTCGCTGCTGCAGCCTCACCACTTTACCCCTTCCTTTCCCTTTAAGCTTTGCTAGTCTTGATACCCATGGTAATTGGATTGCTGAGTCCTCGTGGCTCATAGATTACTACAACAACAGTTGCAGGTACAGGTTCATGCGATGATCATGACGCGAGAGCGATGTTTGCTTGTTTGGAGTTCTTCTTCGGCTTCTTCTTCGATCAGGGGATAGGTTCCAGGTCGGCAGCCTGGGCTAGCAGGGTGGATGTCGGTTGAGTTTCTATTTGTGATTTCATCCGTAGTCGGATGATGCTCTTATGTATTGTGATGTTGTATTCATGTGGCATTGTATGCCTTTTGTATGTATCCCCATCTATTATGTAATGTTGATGTAATGATATCCACCTTGCAAAAGCGTTTCAATATGCGGTTCTATCCTTCGTGGGACCTTCGAGTCTCTTTAGGATAGTATCGCATATTGGGCGTGACAAGTTGGTATCAGAGCCTCGACCGACCATAGGAGTCCCCTTGATTGTTGGCCGTTGTTGAGTCTAGAAGAAAACTATTTTGAGTCTTAGGATTATATATATCGGAGAGTAGGATTCTTTTTACTCCTCAGCCCCTTCGTCGCTATGGTGAGGTGTCCTGACGTAGATGTTTTGACTTTCCTCTCCTCAAATTTCACTAAATTTTTTTTAGGATCACGCGGGTATCTTGGAATCATTCCGATGGTTTTGTGATGAGAACATTGTTCTTGCTGCCTCCTGTCTATTATGTGGCATTGACCCGGGGAGTTGAGCTCTGAGGTGTTGTTGTCACAATTTTATCGTTGCAGTTCTGGAATACCTGAGTTTTGCCGACATCGAAAATCTCTTTTATGCAGTTGTTGGTGAGATAACCTCGACGTCACCCAGTACTGGGGAGTTCGGGAGTATTGCCATAACTCGTATAACAGATGCTTTTCGAAGGTTGAGGTACACGATTTCCGGAGTTTTCTCGGTTATGTGTTGACGGATGGATACAGCTTGGATGTAGGTATTGTTAGTTTGGGTGAGATACATTGCTTCCCCTGTATCCCCAACACCAGATTGTATAACCAGAAAGTTTCGGGAGTTTTATAGGTGGGAATTCAAGTAGCTCATAGGATATCTTTCCAACAGACACATGATACGATATGGGATCTATCATATGTTTGTTCCGGCTTATTCTGCAAGCCAAATCCATTGTTTTGTTTTGAATTGTGGTAATCGAGTTGCTTCAAAGTCAAATGTTGAATCCATACCTTTCCTAAATGGTGTTCTCATATTTCTATGGGAGTGCTAATCCTTCTTGATCATTGAGGCTGTAATGTTAATTCTTTTCCAACCGGTGCGCTTCTCTTCGAGATGATCCCATCATTCTCCCCATCTGTAGGATCAATTCTAAGTTTTCTCAACGGTGTTTGTTTCGTTCATCCCAAGTTGTCTTTGTTTCCCCCCACCCTCCCACCCTTTTCTTCAAGGACTCAGATATCTTAATCAAGTATCCATCTTATTGATGTGAAGTCTCTTCATTCTTTTCTTTCAATGTTCTTATCCAGTGATTTCCCATGAAGATGCTCAAAAGTTTCAAGTTCATCATCCTTCATTGTTTTTTCTTCTCCGGTGGATTAATTCAAGCTTTCAGTGTTGATCATGTTCCTTTCCTCGTGTCAAATGCTTTTTCATACCGGTGCACCTCTTAATCTTTCACTTCTCGCTATTCATTTGTTCTGGAGTGCTGAAGATATCTCAGAAGACTTGTGTTTCCATTCCCTATATGTTCAAGTTATTTTGAGGTTGTTATCTCATTCAAGCCATTTAATTCAACCGGTGCAATCCCCCCTTTCAATAAATTGTTCAATGGTGTATCTTTTAGTGGGCCCTAACCCACAGGTCTTTTTCCAGGATCTTACCTGACTCTTCTAACCTTCCTGGAGCTATTCCCAAATTCATTCCAAAGTTTGACATAAGAATGATTTCTCATCAGTCAAATGTCTTTCTCCAAGATCTTTCAATTTCTTTTCATCGTTGATTCAACCTTTCTATTCTTCATTTCGGAGTATCTCAACAATTCATGGTGGTTCTCATCATCTTTCTCAACATTTGAAGACCAAAGAAGGATTTCTCCCAAGTCTTGGTCCGTTCTCTTGAAGATTCATAGTTCTAGCTTATGTCATCCTCTCATAATTGTTTTCGATTGTGAGAATTCTTTTCAACCATCCGACGCATTTCAGGAGTTGCTTCCTTTCTTGATAATCCGAATGCCATCATTTCTGAATATTACTCATTCTCAACCTTCAACTCTTGTTCTCCAAATCTAACCGGTGCGTCATTCAAATATCCTCTAATCAGTTCATGATCTCTTCGTTCTCAGGGATCTAAATCCCCTCAAATATCTTCATTAGTTTTCCAATTCTTCCCGGTGAATTGTGCCTTTGCTACGTTCATTTTCAATTCTTACGGCGGTTTGTTCAAGATTCCTCTTCCTATGTTCTCATACTAATTTTATTCATTGTTTCAATCCTACCGGTGGTTCGTTGAAGATCTTCTTAGGTTTACGCTATATCTCTCTTAATCCTTTCTACGAGAATAAGTAGTATGCCAAATCCATTGCTTGTCATCAATTTAATTTGATGAAGGATAAGCATACAATAAATCTTATTCTTATTTCCTCGAGGTGATTCAATTTTTTTCTTCTTCCGGAGTTTGTTCATGATGAAGTAATTCTCGGTTCTAGTGTTCATCTTTTCTTTCCGGAGTTCCAAGTTCTCTCGGTTATATCATCGCGAAGCTCCATCTAAATTATTGCAAGGCTTCACCTTGTGTTTTCAACTTCTCTTTCTTTCTATCATCCTTTTATTACCGGAGTTCTTCATGGAGGCTCTACATGGTGGTCCGTCAAGGATTCTTTTCATTCTTCAATTGTTCTTCAAGTTTTTCTCTCGGAGTCTTGATCCGCCAGGCTACACTCTAAAATAAACATGGTGCTAAACACATGTTTTGTTTTGAGGAGTTCAAGCATTCTTCATCTTGCATCCGGAGTGAAATTCTTTCTACCTTAGCTTTTGAGGTGGTGTTATGTCATTCTTGATAATTTTCCTTCATGTTTCGTGATTCATATGTTGTCAAGAATGAGATATTTTAAATCCATCATTTTCTCTTCGTTCAGGAGATCGTTTCAACCTATTAATCCCTCCATTGGAGTTATCTTGTGTCATATTTCACCTAAAGCCTTCCATTGGGAATGTTGCTATTTGTTGTGCTTATAAATGATCCAAGTTATCTCTTTATCATCTTTGTGGAAGAGGTTTTTCATCTCTTCATTGATATCAAGTAAGCAATTGTTTTTTCGTTAGTGGCAGAATTTCACCTCAAGTCTTGAGATGTTTCAATAAGCCCACTACAAGCTTATTCTTTTCGTTGCTAGTTTTCCAACAACTCCGTTCTATCCTTCTTGTTAAGGGTGCTTTCCAAACTCATTTGTGGTAGAAGTTGTCATTTTCTTCTCCATTCCTTTATTCCAATGATCTATCTTCTATCTCTTCTTCCGGAGGCATTGTGATGTTGCTCTCTTCGACCCATCATCTTGTTTTGCCAAGATCATGTTCCTCTTCCTTGGTCACCCATTTAATCGGAGTGTTGCGACTATCATTCCTCTTTTAACCAGACTCTCATCTAAGTGTGTTCATTTTGCCAAGTTCAAATTCTATTCCTCCATTTCCAACTGGAGTGTTGTATCATCTCTTCAATATCGTCTCATCTTATCAAGTTTTCTTCTCTTTTCTACCGGAGTGCTGTCCAAATTCTGTCATTCTTGTTCCTTGACTATCTCATTATACCGAGGCGGTCATATTCTTTTCGTTCGTGAAGCTCTTATTTCCATGTCTTTCAACCTTCAGGTTCTCGCATTGTTCCTTGTTCCTCTTTACTAATGGAGTGTTTGCAATCTCGTTCATACCATTGTATTCTTTCTTTCAATTTGTTCAACCTCTCAAGGTTCGTGGTTTCACTCATTTGTCAAAGAAGAAACTTAGTTTTACCTCTTTTCTTCCACTTCCGTTTTCCCTCCGGTGCCATTCTAGATCTCGGGACGAGATCCTCTCGTAGTGGTGGAGTGTTGTAACACCCCAAGACCGGAGCTTCAGTTAGACTTCCATATATTCCGGGTTTTGCCGTGTGTTTCATTTGTGCCTGCCCTTTTATTTTTTTGCATTGCATCATGTCATCATGCCATCATCTCATAAATCTTTTGCAACTCAACTAAATAAATGGTATGGATCTTTAATCCATTTAAATCGAGAGAATTCACATGGTGATTCTCTTTAAAACTTATCCTCTCGGTATTTAGAGAGCTATAATAAATATTCCATTTATTTGGAATTAACCATAACACACTTACAGTTTAAGTTTCATGCCTTTTCCTTCTCAATTCCCGGCCCCCATCCTTACTATAAATTCTTTTGTCACCTTCCCAAGCTTCGCCAAATGTTCATCATTTGATCATATTGCAATGCAATGCCCATCTTTGTCATGTTGCATTTGTGCCACTTGTCATTTTGCATTCTCATAATCATCATGTGCATTGTCATATTCATGCATGTTACTTTGTTGCATGCTCCATGTATGATCATGCATCATCACCTCCTCCTTTCTTCTTCTTTCCTTCATGTTGGCGAGTGACCTTTCTCCTTCTTTCCTTCATGTTGGCGAGTGACCTTTCCCCCCTCCTCCATAAATGTTCATTCTTTTCCTGATGCTAGTTCACCATGCCTAAACCCTCTGTGCCATTTTTCAACTCTTTTGGACTCGATTTGGTTGGGATCAAAATTGCCACAAGTTTGAATCTGGTTCAAACTTGTGATAATTTTCTTTCTCTAAAAATGCCCAAACCAATTATTTCAACACATTTCCAGGAGCATGAGTATATTCTTATATCTTCCAAATTCTCTCCCTAGCTCCCCCTTCTTTTCCTTTTCTGAAATCTGTTTATTATAAAAACAGAGAAAATGGAACTGCCTTTTCCTTATCTGGGCGCTGCACTTGGGCCTTCCACTCACCTGTAGCTAGCATCAGTGGCCCAACAGCAGCCTCGTAGTGCAGCCCACCAGTCCTCTAGCATAGGGTCATCCCATACCTCTATACGGCGCACATCCAGGGGCGCCACGTTGGCAGACGGCTTGATTTGACGGCCGGGACAGCCTCCCTACCCCCTATAAATCATGCCCCGGTGCCCTAGGGTCTCTCCTGTTTCCATTCCTCCCTCCTCCTCGTCTGGCCGCCACAAGGTAAGCCACTCCACGCCATAGCCGTCGCCAACGCCATGCTCGAGCTCTACTCCGGCGCGATCAAGCTCGACGCCATCGTCTTCTTCCTTGGGGAGCGACGCCCGCGTCTCCTTCTTCTTATCGACCTCGCAAGCGCCCATTCGAGCCACGGATCGACCTCCTCCTTGACGTCTTCTTCCCCGGCTTCCTCTGCTTCATCGACCCGAAGCCCTGCCAAGTCCCCGACATCGACTACTTCCTCTATGTCATGGATCAGACGCCATCTCGCCTTCACGCCATCGACCACGTCGCTACCTCCTCTGCTTCATCTTCTTCACGGAGCCGAACGCCGCCATGATCAGCGGTCGTGCTTCTGGCCTCCTCGTCTTGTCCTACGGGACCTAGGTGAGCAGCCGCTTCTCCCAGCCCCTTTATCCACCTTGTTCGTATCCTCTAGGTGTCGATCTGTTCACACGAAATCCCCGGCCACCGTGCTTCGCCATGGACGTGCCGAACCCTCTGCTTCCACCGCTCTGCGGCTCGCCCACACCCTTGCATGTTGCTCCGCACCCCGCATGCACCTGTAGCCAGCAGCTCTTGCGCTCGATCGAAGCCTCATCGTCCCTTGCATGCCTCTGCAGCCGCCGTGTCCGAAGCGAGCCCGAGCTCGTCCTTGGGATCCCGCACACCCGAACCTGTGCTGCGCCCGCCTCGCCTCCTGTGCACCCCCCTTCCATACCCGCACCTCCGCCGGTGTTCTGCTGCACCGGCAGCCGCTACCTCGCCATGACTCGCTGCCATGGCCGAGACGAGCTCCTGCCCGAGCTTGTCCTTGAGCCCTTGCTCATGCCGTTTCCCGGCCCCTCTTGCAGTTCTCCGCAAGCACGCGTGCACTGTCTTCAGTTTCCGCACGCCCGCCGTAGGTTCTTAACCCCAACGGCCGTCGTTTGTGCTTGCCCTCGCTGTCGGTTGTCGCCATGCAGCCATGGCCAAGCTCGATCTGTTGTTGAATGCTCAAAATAGCCGGGGAGCTCTTTGTATCACGAACACAAAGCTAGCCCAGTGGCTAGTGCAGCCAGTATCTATCTGAGGGGTCTGGGGTTCGATTCCCAGCTGACCCAATTTTTGCCCTGCTTATTCCCTCTCACACGCAATGGGTCCGATCTGTTAACGGGCTTGCATAGTGCGTTGAATCCGGCCCATGCATATTCTTTTCATTCTGTGCATTTTACCATTTTCCAGTGCATTCTTATTTACAGAAATGCCATCATTTTAAAATGCTCATGTTCAATTAACCGTGCATCATATGTAAATATTTTATATATGTAAAATGCTTAATTTTTCATCTAGTTTCATAATCTGCTACTTTCATCCATGTTAAAATATTTAAAATTGATGTTTGCATTATTTTGCATAAATGACATCTTAAAATGGTTTAATTCACATCTTAATAACCGTAGCTCCAATTTTAATAAACTTTATATGTAAATGGGGTAGAAAAATGCATAGATTAACTTGCTGCACTTTATTTTGCTGTTTAACAACTCTAAAATATGGTTTTAGACAGAACAGTACCAAACCTAAAAATTTGCATATGAGGGTTTTTCAGAATTGTTGTTTTGTTGTTCCGGCCTCATTTAAACTTGCTTAGATAGGTAGTTTTCATATGCTTCACCTCTTGCCATGTTTAACAACATTTAATATTGTTGGGTACATAAACAAGATTAAACTAAATATGTCAATGTGGTGTTTTGTCAATATGCAACTCGTTGCATATTGAGCTCCACTTAACTTGTAGTGTCGTTTGTTGCATTTTGCCATGCCATGCCTCATTAAGCCGGTCATGCATCATACTTGATTGTGCATCGTGCCATGATTATGCTTGTGTGTTTACCATGTTGTTTGCTTCTTTCCGGTATTGCTTCTTCTTGATAGTTCCGGTAACGTTGCGATTGTGAGGATTTGTTCGACTACGCCCGTTCATCTTCTTCATGGACTCGTTCTTCTTCCTTGCGGGATTTCAGGCAAGATGACCGCTACCCTGGATCTCACTACTATCATTGCTATGCTAGTTGCTTCGTTCTATCGCTTTGCTGTGCTACCTATCACCTGTTTATCAAGCCTCCCAAATTGCCATGTCAGCCTCTAACCTTTGACACCCTTCCTAGCAAACCATTGTTTGGCTATGTTACCGCTTTTGCTCAGCCCCTCTTATAGCATTGTTAGTTGCAGGTGAAGTTGAAGATTTCTCCATGGTGGACAGGATTATGTTGGGATATCACAATATCTCTTATTTTAATTAATGCATCTATATACTTCGTAAAGGGGGGGAAGACTCGGCCTTATGCTTGGTGCTTTGTTCCACTCTTGCCGCCCTAGTTTCCGTCATACCGGTGTTATGTTCCCGGATTTTGCGTTCCTTACGCGATTGGGTGATTTATGGGACCCCCTTGACAGTTCGCTTTGAATAAAACTCCTCCAGCAAGGCCCAACATTGGTTTTACCATTTGCCTCACCTAGCCCTTTTTTCCCTTTGGTTTCCAGAGCCCGAGGGTCATCTTTATTTTAGCCCCCAGGGCCAGTGCTTGTCTAAGTGTTGGTCCAAATCAAGCGATATCCGGTGCCCCCTGGGCAACCAGGGTCTATGCCAACCCGTCGTCTTGCTCATCCGGTGTGCCCTAAGAACGAGATATGTGTAGCTCCTATCGGGATTTGTCGGCACAGCGGGCGATCTTGCTAGTCTTGTTTTACCATTGTAGAAATGTCTTGTAAACCGGGATTCCGAGTCTGATCGGGTCTTCCTGGGAGAAGGTATATCCTTCGTTGATCGCGAGAGCTTATCATGGGCTAAGTTGGGACACCCCTGCAGGGTATAATCTTTCAAAAGTCGTGCCTGCGGTTATAGGTAGATGGGAATTTGTTAATGTCTGGTTGTAGATAACTTGACACCAAATCCGAATTAAAATGCATCAACCGCGTGTGTAGCCGTGATGGTCCCTTTTCGATAGAGTCCGGGAAGTGAACACGGTTTTTGGGTTATGTTTGACGTAAGTAGGAGTTCAGGATCACTTCTTGATCATTGCTAGCTTCCCGACCGTTCCGCTTGCTCTCTTCTCGCTCTTATTTGCGTATGTTGGCCACCATATATGCTTAGTCGCTGCTGCAGCCTCACCACTTTACCCCTTCCTTTCCCTTTAAGCTTTGCTAGTCTTGATACCCATGGTAATGGGATTGCTGAGTCCTCGTGGCTCACAGATTACTACAACAACAGTTGCAGGTACAGGTTCATGCGATGATCATGACGCGAGAGCGATGTTTGCTTGTTTGGACTTCTTCTTCGGCTTCTTCTTCGATCAGGGGATAGGTTCCAGGTCGGCAACCTGGGCTAGCAGGGTGGATGTCGGTTGAGTTTCTGTTTGTGATTTCATCCGTAATCGGATGATGCTCTTATGTATTGTGATGTTGTATTCATGTGGCATTGTATGCCTTTTGTATGTATCCCCATCTATTATGTAATGTTGATGTAATGATATCCACCTTGCAAAAGCATTTCAATATGCGGTTCTATCCTTGGTGGGACCTTCGAGTCTCTTTAGGGTAGTATCGCATATTGGGCGTGACAGTCACACATCGAGAAGAGCAATACCACCTTTTGAGGTATTATCCCCAGTCGATAAGCACGATGCTCGGGAAAAATTAAACTGGATGTGGTATTCGGCACGCCCAAAAACTATAGATCCGAAGAGATGCTCTTTCATGTGGCCCCCTTCAATAGTGGGTATCACGCCACCCTTGGCTGGGACGCTTTCTCATGCTTTCAAGATGTACCCCATTACGGGTATACGAAATGCCCGGACCTAATGGAATTATCACAATTTCTAGCGTCCCGAACAAAGCCCCGAAAACAAGACTGCGTCCTTGGACATCAAGGCACTATATGAAGCCCTAGCCGTGGAGGAATTAACCACCCTACGGTCCATGATGCATAGGGACAATGTGATTCTCGATAAGAGATCCAAATCCACCACTTTCAAGCCAGCCGAGGAAATAGTCAAATTCCAAGTGCACCTGACGGACCCTAACAAAACAACATCTATCGAAGCACAGCTCGATCTGGCGGTGGACGCCACCCTACACACATTCCTATGAGACAACTGGGATATCTTTGCCTGGCACCCTTCAGATATGCCCGTCATCCCACGAAGACTGGCCGAACACAATCTTAATGTAATCAAGGGATTGAAACCCCTGAAGCAGACACTAGGGCGATTCTACGAACCCAAGCGTCAAGCCATGGGAGAAGAGTTATCCAAGTTGTTAGAGGTTGGGTTTATTAGGGAAATTAAACATCCGGATTGGTTAACCAACTTGGTTATGTGTCACGCCCAATATGCGATACTAACCTAAAGAGACTCGAAGGTCCCACCAAGGATAGAACCGCATATTGATACGCTTTTGCAAGGTGGATATCATTACATCAACATTACATAATAGATGGGGATACATACAAGAGGCATACAATGCCACACGAATACAACAACATCATACATAAGAGCACCATCCAACTACGGATGGAACACAAACAGAAACTCAAATGACGTCCACCCTGCTAGCCCAGGCTGCTGACCTAGAACCTATCCCCTGATCGAAGAAGAAGCAGAAGAAGAATCCAAAACAAGCAAACATCGATCTCGCGTCATGATCATCGCATAACCTGTACCTGCAGTTGTTGTTGTAGTAATCTGTGAGCCATGAGGACTCAGCACTCCTATTACCATGGGTATCAAGACTAGCAAAGCTTAATGGGAAAGGAAGGGGTAAAGTGGTGAGGTTGCAGCAGCGACTAAGCATATATGGTGGCTAACATACAGAAAAGAGAGCGAGAAGAGAGCAACCGGAACGGTCGTGAAGCTAGCAATGATCAAGAGGTGATCCTGAACTCCTACTTACGTCAAACATAACCCAAAACAGTGTTCACTTCCCGGACTCCGCCAAAAAGAGACCATCACGGCTACACACGCGGTTGATGCGTTTTAATTCGAATCTGGTGTCAAGTTATCTAAAACCGGACATTAACAAATTCCCATCTGCCACATAACCGCGGGCACGGCTTTAGAAAGTTTATACCCTACAGGGGTGTCCCAACTTAGCCCATCACAAGCTCTCACGGTCAACGAAGGATATTCCTTCTCCTAGGAAGACCCGATCAGTCTCGGAATCCTGGTTTACAAGACGTTTCGACAATGGTAAAACAAGACCAGCAAAGCCGCCCGATGTGACGACAAATGCCGATAGGAGCTGCACATATCTCGTTCTCAGGGCAACACCGGGTGAGACTAGCTACGAGTAAAACCAACCCTCAAGTTTCCCCGAGGTGGCCCCGCAGGCAGCTCAGTTCGGACCAACACTCGAAGGAGCACTGGCCCAGGGGGTTAAACAAAGATGACCCTCGGGCTCCGGAAACCCAAGGGAAAAAGGGCTAGGTGAGGCAAAAGGTTAAACCAAGGTTGGGCCTTGCTGGAGGAGTTTTATTCAAAGCGAACTGTCAAAGGGGTCCCATAAATCACCCAACCGTGTAAGGAACGCAAAATCCAGGAACATAATACCGATATGACGGAAACTAGGGCGGCAAGAGTGGAACAAAATGTGGGGACCCCGACTCATAAGTCGAGATCACCGAATGCATGTGTACAGTGATCCCAGAGATCAATGCTCACTGAACACACAGAAGCTGAATAACAAGAGTCTTACATCCATACATACCGTTTTACACAAGTAGGACCATTATGGTCAAGTCTTGAGTGTATCATCGCAGCGGAAATCTTCAATAACAACTTGGACCCATGCCATCTGCCTTAACCCTACAGGCATTCTGACTGGGAAGCGTCCTAGCTCGCATGTTTGTCATCGAGGAACTCTTCATAATATCCTGTTCTTTCATGCCTGGCCAATAAAATAACCAGTGGCAAGCCAATGAGTACTTTGAATGTACTCGCAAGCAACCCATGTTTTGGTTCAAGGTACAACAATGCATGATATAGGTAAATTTTTGCAGAAAGCAAGTTTTGAGTGCAATGACATGTTCAAAAACTTGTAAGACATGCATCAGGAGAATTCAAGTAACCATGATGACAGGTTACAGATATCAACATAAATGGAGTGGGCACCAACCCAACTCAAATCATGTCAAGTCCCTTGACTTGACCCAAGTAGTTTTATCAACACACACACACGGTTTGTAAGCATGTGGACGTAGCCCAAGAGCGGTTACCCAACTGTCCTTGACCATGGACACGGCTATTCAAATAGTTTGACACTCTGCAGAGGTTGCACACTTTACCCACAAGATCCGGGGAACTTCCGTGTCATCCACGACCCGCGGTACCTCAAGTACCCGGGGTAAGCACCCGATCACTATCTTTCCCTAGACGACACAAACAAGGAGTCCACTCGTTGTTCCGTATCCTCAGGATGTACATCATACGAGACTCGCTCAAGATCATAACATCCGAGAGGGGACACAATGGTGTATCTGGTGCCCTGTGAAAACAGTCATGGCCGCCCTACCTGGCATGACCCCGTCCCGAGAGAGAGCACCAACTCTCCCCCGTCACTAGTAATGCGGGCTCCAAGCTAGTATCGGTCTAGGTAATCAATAATGCCCTTTCCCATATAAGGGTAGAGTGGTTGCGCATGTAAGGTTGGAATAACGGTCGCAACTTAAACCAATCCGTTTTTGAAAACAACACACACACTTGCCTCGGTACACCACTTTGTCATCAAGTGGCTACCCAACTCACAATCTCCCTCGGGCATAAGTGGCACCAGATGGGGTTTTCGAAAAGTCCTTTGAAAATACTTTGTCTCCATCACCATGCATATTCCCGTCCCTTTTTGCGTAGCACTACTTTAGCATCCTATCTACTCCCACCGGCATAACCCTCATAAGAAGGTAGGGTCATGCACCATGCAAGTATCAACGAGGAAGTAACGGTGGCAAGCCACCCCATGTGGTCACCACAATATCGTGTCTCAGGTGCAAGCGATAAAAGTGCTATATGGCATGCATAAAAAGGGTTCATAGACATGGTCAAAGGGCTGCTTGCCTGGTTCATCAGAGTCTTGAGATCTTCTGGTCCTTCTCCAAGTACTCCGTCTACTTCGTCAACTAACGTCGAAAACAAACACAATAAGCAACACAACAAGGCAAGAGTGAATGTGCTCTAAAAATATGAAGTTGACTTTTATTGGATACCTCTGGTCATATGAGGAATGACCAAAGTGATTTCATTGGAAGTGGATCAATGGATATTTCTAAACATTTCAATATGATGGAATCAATGGTTTTGATGGATCCACAAGTTGTCCACAGAATGCCATTTTATAAAAATGAGTAAAAGTACCCATTAATTCAGGCATGATTTTAGAAACATTTAGAAATTGGTTTCACTGGATTTGGAGTTGAAATGAATATAATATGGATTTTTGAAGTGGACTTATGTGGATAAATGACCTTTTTAAAGGGTCTAGTGAAAACTAAGAACAACAAAATGTCCACTGTGGCCCACTAAATAGAACATGATTTATGGAGTCAGTAGAAATTTGATTCATCGAATTTGGACACTATTTGAATAGTTTATGGATTCTTGAAGTTCTCTGGAAAAGAAAAAGGACAATATTTGGGTTATACCTAAACTGTGCACAGGGCGCAGTTCAGCACTGCAGCACACTGGGCCGGCCCAGCGGCTCGGCCACGCGGGCGACGGGGCGACGTCGAAGGCGGATTCGGCCGAGCCGTTTCCACTTAAACGGGCGGGCCCCGCCCTCTGGGTCGCTGACGCATGGGGCCCAGCGGCAGGTCGCCTTCAACCTCCCGCGCGCGCTCCGACCGCGTGGAGGAGCGGCTCCCGCCGGCGATTGCCGGGGCTACAGAGCATCTCCGGCGACGCTCTACCCACCAGCATGCTCAGGAGGCTGCGACGCATCCGTCTAGGTGCTTCACGCATGCTGAGGATGGCCATAGTTGTGACGGCTTGGATGGTGGCGGATGAGGTCGTCAGCCATCCGCAGCTCTCGGCGTTCGTGCATCCCTGCGACGGTTCGAGGAGGTGGGGAGGGTCTCCGGACCACGGGGAGTCTTGGGTGGAGGAAAGGGAGGGAGGTGAGCTCGGTGTTGCTCGAATTTGAGCGAGCCGAAGCGGCAGCTGTGCGGTGATAGGAGGAGAAGGAAGGCACGGGAGGAGGGGGCTGCTGCTCGAGGAGGTTGCTGGGGGGAAGAGGGAGTGAACCGAGAGGGGAGAGGGGCCTGGAGTGGCTGTATAAGGCGGGGCTATGGCGCACCGTGGGGGGCATCCACGGCCGCGGCCAATGCAGTGCCAGGGGCCAAACTGGCACCCAATGCCTTGTCCAGGGCGTTTGTAGGCGTGGCCTAGGCCAAGGGAAAGGCAGAGGGAGAGCGGGGAGGTGCCAGAGGCTTCACGCATGTGAGCTCGCCCATTGGAGCTCTCGGGCGGTCGGGGCGCGTGTGGAGGAGGCAGCAGGAGGGAGAAGGAGGAGGGGGCCAAGGGCGTGGCATGTTGCGGACGCCGAGGCACCTCGTCGGGCGCGCTGGGGAGGCTCGAGGTGGCCGGAGGTGCTTGGCAGGGGGTGGCTACAGTGCGGGAGCGCACTGTAGCGCGCTCCAGAGCGTGCCTTTGGCTGCCATGGCATTGTTTAAAGGGCAGGGGCGTGCCCACTCATGTCTGGTAGTGCCAGGGAGAAGTAAACAAGTGGGGAGTAGCATTGGATGCCCTAGAGAGCCACTAGATGAGAGGGGAGGTGGAGAGAGAGATGAACAGTGGCTGTCCAGAGGGGGAAATGAGGAGGTTTCACCCCTCAATCATTGAGTTGAGGCCAGGGAAGAGTTACTAGAGGTGCAAGAGGACTCTGAGGGGCTGTGGTAAAAAGTTGAGGTCATGGAGAAGAGTGGAAGTGGTCAAAATGATGATTTTGGAAAAATGGCAGAAGGTGTTTGTTGCTGGTTTGGGCAAGAAAATTAATTCCACTTGCCATGAGAATTAACAGGATGGAATGGCACATAGAAGTAGTGTGTTGCACCAAGTTTGAGCTCATTTGGGCAAAGTAGCCAATGTAACTTTGGTAAACCCTAGAAATCAGCAGAAATGGCTTTGCCAAGATTTAGTCATGCAAATCTATTCTCCTTGATGCACCACTTGGTGTAGTGTCATCATTTGAGGTTCTGAATAGGTCCACAAAAGTTGAGATCAAGAGGAGAAAGTTTCCAATGTAGAGTTGTTCAAATTTGGTTCTGGACAGAAAGGGTTTTGGGGGGATTTCATGGGGTTATACTATTCTCCATAACATGATACTTGTCAAGATCATCAAACATGTCATATGTGACATGCTAGAATTTTCTTGGAATTTTTGGAGAATATTTCCTTTGTAAATATTTCAAAAGCTTGAAATATCCAGAAAGGGTTTTTGAGGGATTTGACCAATATTTTGAACATGACCATGTGTTGAAACTCTTATATATGGACAATATATGTCCTATGAGTTTCCCTAAAAAAATTCAAATATTTTTGAAGCAATAAAATACTTTTTGCCTATTAAAGACCATTTCTGGACTTAAGAAAAAGCTTTTAAATAAAATAGGAAATTAACCTTTAAAATTATATTTTTGTGGTTTCTGGGTATCCTATATCTAATAGGAGTCAAATATATTTTTGGAAAGATTTTTACTGCCCTTAATTAAGTACTTGCAGTGCAAACCTCAATTTCAGGGGTTTTGAAAAACTAATTTTTGAAAATACTATTTGGCCAAATTATTTTTGTAAGAAATTATTTTTATGTCCTATACAAATGGCATGATCATTGGTTCAAGAGTTTGGAGCAAGGAGATGAAGTATATGAGTTGGAGGATTTATTTGATTTTTAGAGCACTAGCAAACAGCAGACAAAAATCAAATCAAGCAAAGACCAAAACACACAAAAGTTTTTGTCAAACCACATTTTATCATGTTTTATTAGCTTAAGTGTTGTGGCATGAAAATCAGGGGTGACAGACCTACCCCCCTTACAAGAATCTCGTCCCCGAGATTCCCAAACTAGGCGTGGAAAGGGATACAGAAACTTGGATCTGGGGTAGCCTTCAAGTTCTCATGTTGCTACTGCTTCCGTGTAGTGCTCCATTGAGCCTGAAGTACTTGATGATGTGGCTTCGTGTATGATGCTCTTCTTGATCCAGGTTGCTAATGGGTAGCTTGTGGTAGGTTAGATTGGGCTAGGGGTCGATGGCTTGGTGGTCAATGCCCTCGTAGAGATCGGGCAAGTTAGGGAGTTGGAAACACTTCCGGAGTTGTGTCATGTGGAAACATTACACACAGTGGGTAACTCAGGTGGTAACTCCATCTGGTAACTGTCTTCTCTTCATCTTGTGGCGATCTCTAAGGGGGTTGTTAAATCTTGGAGTGATCTCGAAGGGGGACCGATGAATCTTGGTGTGGGTCTCCTTGTTATGGAAACGCTTGGTTCCTTAGAGAGGACTGGCTTGCAGATACACATGGTCTTTGACGCGGAAGTATACTTCTTGAAGATGGTGGTTGGTGTAGTTCTTCCTCTTAGACATGACGGTCTTCAGATGTTCCTTGACCAGCTCAACGATTCTTCTTCCGTCTTCGGGTAGACGAGTATGTCATCAAAGAAAGATGACAACTAACTTGTCCAAGCACTCCATGAAGTCTATGGGGTGCGTAAAGTGGGCTGAGGCATTGATGATGGTCACGGTTGAGTATTGGCCAAGGTCTTATCGATCTAGAGTCAAAGCCCAAGGTCAGGATCCGGCCATGTTTGTCAGGACCCCGACTCAATGCCACATCGATCTAGCATGTAACACCTCATATCACTTTGCGGCCTCACGCACGGTATCCCCACGGGTGTTGCCTTACCTTTGCCCGGGACCGTTTGTGCCTTTTGGCACACGTATATGATAGTGTCGCTAGCATCCATATGATAAGGAGCCCAGGCTGACATGGCTAGTCGTAAACCCAAAGTGGCACAAACTTACAGGGACAGGCATCCATGACCCAACATCGAACGTGTCGGTCATCAGCGAGTGAATCCAGGCTGTAGCACTGGGCTAGCAGGACTCCGGTGAACCGGGCTGTAGCGGGCTAACAGGACTCCGGTATTCATCGCGTGACATTTCCCCGAAGGGACAGACACAGGAACGAAGAAGGACACATGCCGGCCAGCCTAAGTGTTCCGGAGCAGTAGCAAGCTACCATGGCTCAGTGGAAACACTAGGAGACATTTCCCGGTAAGAGAGGCTACTAAGGATAAACAACTAGATAGTCAGATCCCACACATACCAAGCATTTCAATAACATACACACAATATGCTCGATATGTGCAAACACAACATGGCATCACAACATGACTCTACGACTCAAGTATTTATTCAATAGGCTCCGAGGAGCGAGATATTACAAACATGGGTCTCATGACCCAACATTCAGAGCATACAAGTCAAAGCACAAGCGGAAGCTATCATGTCTGAGTACAGACATCTATAAATGAAAAAGGCTGAAAGCCTGACTATCTACCAGATCCTGCCGAGGGCACAAGATCGTAGCTGAGGTAACAAGCTAAACGTCGAAGTCCACGTGGAACTACTAGTGAGACTGAAGTCTCTCTGCAAAAACATAAATTAAGCAACGTGAGTACAAATGTACCCAGCAAGACTTACATCAGATCTATCTACATATGCATCATTATCAACAAAGGGGATGGTGGAGTTTAACTGCAGCAAGCCAGCTTTGACTCGGTGGCTATCCTGAACTACGACTGCAAGTAACTCTTTTGAGGTGGCGCACACGAGTCCACATATTCACCATATCAATACACCACTATGGATCCGCTCCCGTCTCCCTACGAGAACGCCATCCATAGCACTCACGCTTATCTTGCGTATTTTAGAGTATCCACTTTCACTTGTCTATGAACTATGCAAGGGGTCCAAGTTTCCATATCCGAGGAATCCGGCTATTCGAATAGATAATGATAACCCTGCAGGGGTGTACTTCTTCACACACGCTCCCGCCACTTACCGCCCTGTACACGTCATGTACCTCGGCAACCTTCAAGCGGAAGCCGGGCGAGGGAGTCGGCCACGACCTGACTAACCGAACAAGTCTCTAGTCCAGGTTTATCGCCTATTCGGGTTCCATCCGCAAGGAGATCCGGCCGGGGTGTCGCTTACGGCCCCAAACGATGTGTGCAGGGTTCCCAAGCCCACCTCGACGGGTGGATGTACGCTTGGTACACCGTGCCACTGTGCCTAGTCTGTCCCAAGCCCACCTGTACCGGGTGCCACTTGGTAGACTACTAACACTACCTACAAACACCAGAAACTAGTTGCAACTCCTGGACAGAGATCATGTTGATTAATAAGTCGAGAGGGGTCGAGTTACCGGAACCCAATGTGTGGTAGTAACTGGTCATGGATCACAAACACAGAACTCAGTTCCTGAGGACGGCTGCAATGAGACAACCCACCATGTACTCCTACATGGCCTCTCACCGCTACCTTTACCAAATCGTGTTCACACACTTAGCTCTCAACGGTAGGACATGTTCACACACCTCTGGTTCATCCCCGATGAATCAGACCCGACTCAACTCTAAGCAGTAGCAGGCATGACAAACAAACATGAATGAGTAGGCACAACAGGGCTCAAACAACTCCTACTCATGCTAGTGGGTTTCATCTATTTACTGTGGCAATGACAGGTCATGCAGAGGATAAAGGGGTTCAACTACCGCAGCAAGTAACAGATGAATCGTTGTTGTCCTAATGCAGTAAAAGAGAGCAGGAGCGAGAGAGTGGGATTTTATCGGAATGAACAAGGGGGGGTTTGCTTGCCTGGCACTTCTGAAGATAGCATTGAGTCTTCATCAGTGTCAACGATCACATCGTCGGTACAACGTCTACCGAGGGGGAACAACACCGGCAAACACAGAAGAAACACAATCAATGCAATGCACAATATGATGCATGATCATGACATGGCAAAATGAATGTGTTTTGGGCTAATGCATCTAGCAACAAGTTAAATGGGGTTGGTTTGAATACAAGATTAAAATCAAACCCCATATGTGATTATTTAAATGCCATTCACTTCATTTGTCCTAAACAGTAGTGATAAGTTGTTCTAACATGCATGGAAATGGTACAGATGGATTCCTTGAATTTTTCTGATAATTTTTCATATATAATTTATTTCATTCGGAGTTACGGTTGAATTTCTATGAATTTTAGAAGTTTAAATCATTTTCTGGAATTTCCTGAATTAAAATAAATCCGGAAAATGATTTATTGCGTCAGCACTGGGTCATGCTGATGTCAGCAGGTCAACTAGGCGGCTCCAGGTCAAACCTGACGTGTGGGGGCCACACGTCAGTGACACAAGGCTGGTTTGGGTGTTTGACAGGTGGGGCCGGTCAACGCTGACTTGTCCAAAGTCAATGCTGACACATGGGGCCCACAAGATTAGCACTAATTTAAGCAAGATAATTAGATTAACCTAATTAGGCTCGGGGACCCACATGTCAGTGGCTCAAGGGGGTGATTAGCACGGCCATTAGCAGCTAATGACGTCGCCATGTCAGATACGCCGGCGATGAGTCGCCGGTGACCACAGTAAACGGCGGCGAGCTTCGGAAATCGTCGTTCGGCGACGGTTTGGTGCGCGACTAGGCTCTATGGAGAGCTTGGAGTGCTCCGCGTCCAGCGGTGCGGGTGGTTGAGCGTGCGGTGGCTAGGAACGACGACCACGGAGGCTTTGGCGGCGGCCGGAGCTCGGGCCAGCACAGCGCGGTGGCTGCAGCGCGTTAGCCAGAGAGCAAAGGAGAGCGTCGGGACTCTGGGGACCTGGAGAGCACGCGGGAGCTACTGGAGCGAGCGGAAGTGCTCCGGGACGCGAGGTTCGCCGGCAATGGCGATGGCCGGAGCTCGGTGCTTGCGGGGATGGCGGCTACGGCACGGGAACGAGCAGAAAAGGAGGGGGAAAACGAAGGAGTCCTCACAGCGGAGTCGTTGAGCAGCTCGGACGGCTCGGGGAGGCCCTCTTTGGCGCGAATCGATGGCGGGGATCCATGGTTGCCGGCGAGGAAGACGATGATGCTGACGGCGATGCAGTGCGCCCCGGGCTTCTGATCTTGAGCGCGCAAATGAGGACGACCTTCTCTCAGCAGCTGGACACAGGGCGAGGCCTAGGGTGCACGATGGCTACGGTGCTCGTCGTCGGCGGCGACGGCTATGTTCGGTCGCGCTCGAGGAAGGGACTGGAGGGCGAGGGAGAGAACAGGGGATCGAGTGAGCGAGTCGGACGGACTGGGACGACACCGAATAGGGGATTCGCGGCGTCGCGCTGTCCTCAGACGCAGGCAGGCAGCCTGGTGGCGTGGCGCTCGCGTGCGGGCGCGTCGACACGCCTCTGCCTACTGGCAGAGGTTGAAGACGGTAGGGAGCTGGGCTGGGCCTCAGCCGCATTGCTGGGCCAGGTGGGGCGCTGGGTGGGCTGCAGGTAGGTGGCCCAGGTAGGCTTCTGCTCTTTTTTTTTATTTCTGTTCTGTTTTTCCTTTATTTAATCTTTTGCCACTGTTTTGAATTTAAAATAATTCAAACAATGCCAAAAGCTCCTCTGAATATTTTTATTTTGCTAGATGGACTTTTCCAAAAGCTCATAAAATATTTCAGGGGTATTTGAAATTATATTCTAGTTATATGAGTATAATTCGAATTCAAATAGCTAATGATTTAAATTCGAAGTCCCAAAAATAAATCCTTAAAAATGTTCAATATTTTTGGTTTGGATCAAAACCCTTGCCAAAAATATTAAACATCTAAGAAGAGCATTTTGGAACAATGAATGTGATTTTAGGGTTTTTGCCCTTCTTTTATTTAGGGTTTTGAGGCTTCTAAATTCCTCAGTTCAAGTTTCAAAAATTTAAACATGATGCACAGATGGAAGCAAGCATATGTCAGGCCAGAACTAGGGATGTGACAACTCACCCCCACTAAACAAGAATCTCGTCTCGAGATTCAAGCGTAGGGTAAGATGAAGGGGGAACGCCAACTAACATAATCTTCACGATCTAGGGTGCACTCCATAAGAGTGTTGATTCGGTCACCATCTTTGTCACGTCGTCTTGCTCTGAGAACTCCAGCTAGCATGACAGCAAGAGGAAAAGGACAACTCCGGAAGAATCGATCTTCTCGAAGATCAATCAACTTAGGATCAGCTCACCAAGTGAGTCATAGCAACATCTCTTGAGCTGAGACACGAAGCATACATCTGAAGAAATGGAGTGAGACAGATGACGAGGGCTCGCTAGGTAGACAACAATTCCAGACTTAAGAATGTGGTGATCGGTTGTCAACGTAGCGAGGAGTTGAGTTGCCATGATACCACAACGAGGCACCTTAGGGATGGTGACTCGTAGAAATATCCCCTTAAGTGGCAAAAAGAATTACTTTTGATTCCGAGACCATTGAAACTCTTTATACCAGCCTAAGGCAATTCTCGAGCGATCGTTTGGAGGGGGTCGGTAGAATGGCATACTCGGACTTGGATGATGTGGATTACCTTGTTGAAGACAACGTAATGGATGAATTTGCTTACCACCAGAAATGGAAGAGACCCATGGTAGAATGGCACATTGGCGGTGCAAGCTGGGAACAGAATGCAAATACTGGGAATGATTCTGGTAACTGGGAAAGAACCCAACAATAGAGAGTGAATTCACTGTTTGAAAGGTCATAGCATTGCCAAGAAAATTGAGAGGAATCCCAGTTAGAGCCAATGATAACACGTAGCGCTTGTGCGTGTTCTCAAGAACTTGAGCATTTCCATAATCATCAAGGTTTTACCAACATCCGTGTCAAGGATCCTGGCAACACAACTTGCTACCATGATGAATGATGATGGATGATGCAGATGCAAAGGAAGATAACACTTTCTCAGATTTCACCCTAGCAATGCCAAGGAAAGAAAATCTGGATGATCGACCGAGAGACATTTAGCACTCCGCTTCTAATGTTCTCCTTGACGTGCTAGTGTATCTCATTCATAGATATGGTTTGATAACTAGAACATCAAGTAAGGTCGGACTTCGGGAGCAATATAATCCATAAGGAACAGTTACGGAGGTAAATCCTACGAAATCATTATGGGGAGGTGGCCAACTTCCTCAAACAAGATACTACAATAATAGGTCTTCCGGCTGGGTGTGTTGGCCACGACATCCACTTTACCGGTTATCGAGGGACCAATATTATAGTTCTTGGGAAATGTTCCAACCATCCTATCTGCCTGAGATTCAGATCTGGTTGGTGTCAGGATATTCCAGACTCATCGAGTCTAGGAAGAAAAATGAAAGTTTGCAACACAAATCGACGAAATGACGTTGCGAGATTCTCGGGAAATGAACTACGATAGCAAGCTCCAAAACATGAGTTGGTTCTGCTACACACATGTGAGCACGCTGTCCCAGACAAACATCATCACATGGTAGTCTTACAATAAAACACTACCGAGTTCCGGTGGGGAACCATCATCGAGGATGTCGAAGTCTTGTGCATGACCTAGGATTAGCACATCAACTCCTTTTCCTTGAACAAATCAATCAGTGGCTTGGTGTGCTACGGAATACATATGGAGTGGAGGTAATTAATGTACCAAACCACAGTATACTTTGCACATGCATGACTGACTTGGGGCGATTCCAAAGGAAGCAAAACTAACTTTCTCGAACCCACGGCGGCAACTTACATCAAATGCACGTGAATCAAAGAAAGTCACTTCTTTCATCCAGCATATACTTCATGAACGGGGCATGAAGAAAATGCCTATAAAAGTTTCCAACACTAGGTTGATGTTCAACATGAATCATGGGGGAGACAAAATGCTGCAGATGGGCTCAACAACAACTCATCGGAATTTCCATATCACTGGACTTCCACCATCATGTGAACACGGTGATAGTATTGGTCAGACCAAAAGATGTAATGGTATATGCTCGAGGGATCAACCACGAGTAAGACAACATTACGAGCATCGTTGGTACTGATTTGATTGACGATAGCCCACACTCAAATCAAAGGATTGATAAGACAATAGGTCCAGCAACTGATCACAGGGACCAATCGATGAAGATATCATCTTTCTTCAGCACACACTACACAAGAATATCCCTTTGGAACGAACTAAGTTAGGCAAGCTTTTATCTTCCAACTCTCCAAGTTGTTGTCTAGCTTAACCAACTAGCTCAGGGGTATCCAACACGGATTCTTGGAGAAATAGTGGTTTACAGGAATAAACCAACTTGATCACGAGATCAACATAGCGGTCAGGCGACAACCTGGTGATACTTCCGAGAAGAAATTCGGAATATCATGAACCACCGGTATGTTACTAAGCTCGAGAACAATCTTGCTTTTCAGGGCAAGATGATATGCTCAAATGAGCGAGGACTTGACAAAATCCTAACTCATCAATCAAAGAGTGCACCAGGAAATAAGGACTAGGTAGCATGATCAACCTTAGAATGATGATTCAAAAACCAACACGCTAAGAATGAGGTTATTGTCCATTAACTACCAAGCAACAAGGTTGCTAGGAGTATTGAATTCACACATCACGATTCACTTGTCGGCATTTCGGTTGCGACAACACGAAGACCGAGGAATGACTAATGATGGTGAGAAGTATCACTACGTCAAAATTCATGAGAGTTGGTGCAGTTCTCAAGACAATTCTGACATAAAGGGGGTAATACTCCAAGGTAGAACAGAACCAAAAGCTGGATTGGCATTTGATCTGCGGAATACAACTACTTTGACTCAATCCTGGAAATGGATAAGGTACTGGAGTTTGTTTCTCCTAGTCATTCTGGAATAGAATGGCTTGACAGACCACAAGAATAATAGGCATCGATAAACGAACGCACGCATACTCTTGACTATCAATTGATAGACGAAGGTCAGTAGACAACGAAAGAGGGACAACTCAAAGGAACATATAACTTTCTAAGTTGTGGATGCATAGATTAGTATGTCGAACCAAGTTCAACTTAATTCTTCCGGATAACCCATGCAGAACGGTTGAGCTGGCAGAGTCACAATATAGCATGGAGAACTCATCGAGAGCACTCTTGTTGTCATCTTTTGGTTCAAAGGAACTCCTGCCAAGGATGGTTCATGGTAATTGGAAGAAGGAGATACCACGGACTTCAATGACTATCGCAAAGGTTACTAATAACCTAAAGGAACGAGCAAACACTATCAACATGAGGTAAGTAGGGTGAATCTCGGGTTCAAGAACCCAGGAATAGAATACCTACTAACTAAATGGCATCACGGGATGCTTTCGATAATGACGGCCAGAATCATCACACTGGAAATACAGATCATGGCTAAATTACTAGATGATCCCCTGAGACACCTAGGGTCATAGTAATAACTCCAACATAAAGGTCGAGGCAGTAGAGTACCTCAACTCAACAATTTGTGTGATTAACCTGGCCTAGAAAGACATTGAAGCCAGAGGAAAAGGATTTTGCAAATGCATCAGACTCTTTGGAAACCTGGGATGACTCGGACAACATAACGGCTGTAAATGCTCAGAAAAGATTTGAGACATTAAAATGGTGGCATAACCACTCAGAAGCACAATACCAAGGTTTCGAGATCAACAGTTAACATACAGAAGTCGTAGGAGCTGAACTCAAGCTTAGATCCAACAATCTTATAAGTCTACGGATTAGTAACACGTGATCCTGATAGAAAGAAGAGAAAGCCTAGTTCTTAACCCCGTAGGAAAGATAAGATGACTCAGATCAGAAGGGCATAAGGTATAAGGAATAAAAAGAGCCTTACGTTCCATCCCACAATCAATTCCCTTATATAACTAAAGAATTTCTAGACTCAACTTCGACCAGTTTGGCTTGGTAATCCTACAGGCAGTCAAGCTCTGATACCAACGCTGTCAGGACCCCGACTCAATGCCACATCGATCTAGCATGTAACACCTCATATCACTTTGCGGCCTCACGCACGGTATCCCCACGGGTGTTGCCTTACCTTTGCCCGGGACCGTTTGCGCCTTTTGGCACACGTATATGATAGTGTCGCTAGCATCCATATGATAAGGAGCCCGGGCTGACATGGCTAGTCGTAAACCCAAAGTGGCACAAACTTACAGGGACAGGCATCCATGACCCAGCATCGAACGTGTCGGTCATCAGCGAGTGAATCCAGGCTGTAGCACTGGGCTAGCAGGACTCCGGTGAACCGGGCTGTAGCGGGCTAACAGGACTCCGGTATTCATCGCGTGACATTTCCCCGAAGGGACAGACACAGGAACGAAGAAGGACACATGCCGGCCAGCCTAAGTGTTCCGGAGCAGTAGCAAGCTACCATGGCTCAGTGGAAACACTAGGAGACATTTCCCGGTAAGAGAGGCTACTAAGGATAAACAACTAGATAGTCAGATCCCACACATACCAAGCATTTCAATAACATACACACAATATGCTCGATATGTGCAAACACAACATGGCATCACAACATGACTCTACGACTCAAGTAGTTTATTCAATAGGCTCCGAGGAGCGAGATATTACAAACATGGGTCTCATGACCCAACACTCAGAGCATACAAGTCAAAGCACAAGCGGAAGCTATCATGTCTGAGTACAGACATCTATAAATGAAAAAGGCTGAGAAGCCTGACTATCTACCAGATCCTGCCGAGGGCACAAGATCGTAGCTGAGGTAACAAGCTAAACGTCGAAGTCCACGTGGAACTACTAGTGAGACTGAAGTCTCTCTGCAAAAACATAAATTAAGCAACGTGAGTACAAATGTACCCAGCAAGACTTACATCAGATCTATCTACATATGCATCATTATCAACAAAGGGGATGGTGGAGTTTAACTGCAGCAAGCCAGCTTTGACTCGGTGGCTAACCTGAACTACGACTGCAAGTAACTCTTTTGAGGTGGCGCACACGAGTCCACATATTCACCATATCAATACACCACTATGGATCCGCTCCCGTCTCCCTACGAGAACGCCATCCATAGCACTCACGCTTATCTTGCGTATTTTAGAGTATCCACTTTCACTTGTCTATGAACTATGCAAGGGGTCCAAGTTTCCATATCCGAGGAATCCGGCTATTCGAATAGATAATGATAACCCTGCAGGGGTGTACTTCTTCACACACGCTCCCGCCACTTACCGCCCTGTACACGTCATGTACCTCGGCAACCTTCAAGCGGAAGCCGGGCGAGGGAGTCGGCCACGACCTGACTAACCGAACAAGTCTCTAGTCCAGGTTTATCGCCTATTCGGGTTCCATCCGCAAGGAGATCCGGCCGGGGTGTCGCTTACGGCCCCAAACGATGTGTGCAGGGTTCCCAAGCCCACCTCGACGGGTGGATGTACGCTTGGTACACCGTGCCACTGTGCCTAGTCTGTCCCAAGCCCACCTGTACCGGGTGCCACTTGGTAGACTACTAACACTACCTACAAACACCAGAAACTAGTTGCAACTCCTGGACAGAGATCATGTTGATTAATAAGTCGAGAGGGGTCGAGTTACCGGAACCCAATGTGTGGTAGTAACTGGTCATGGATCACAAACACAGAACTCAGTTCCTGAGGACGGCTGCAATGAGACAACCCACCATGTACTCCTACATGGCCTCTCACCGCTACCTTTACCAAATCGTGTTCACACACTTAGCTCTCAACGGTAGGACATGTTCACACACCTCTGATTCATCCCCGATGAATCAGACCTGACTCAACTCTAAGCAGTAGCAGGCATGACAAACAACATGAATGAGTAGGCACAACAGGGCTCAAACAACTCCTACTCATGCTAGTGGGTTTCATCTATTTACTGTGGCAATGACAGGTCATGCAGAGGATAAAGGGGTTCAACTACCGCAGCAAGTAACAGATGAATCGTTGTTGTCCTAATGCAGTAAAAGAGAGCAGGAGCGAGAGAGTGGGATTTTATCAGAATGAACAAGGGGGGTTTGCTTGCCTGGCACTTCTGAAGATAGCATTGAGTCTTCATCAGTGTCAACGATCACATCGTCGGTACAACGTCTACCGAGGGGGAACAACACCGGCAAACACAGAAGAAACACAATCAATGCAATGCACAATATGATGCATGATCATGACATGGCAAAATGAATGTGTTTTGGGCTAATGCATCTAGCAACAAGTTAAATGGGGTTGGTTTGAATACAAGATTCAAATTCAAACCCCATATGTGATTATTTAAATGCCATTCACTTCATTTGTCCTAAACAGTAGTGATAAGGTGTTCTAACATGCATGGAAATGGTTCAGATGGATTCCTTGAATTTTTCTGATAATTTTTCATATATAATTTATTTCATTTGGAGTTACGGTTGAATTTCTATGAATTTTAGAAGTTTAAATCATTTTCTGGAATTTCCTGAATTAAAATAAATCCAGAAAATGATTTATTGCGTCAGCACTAGGTCATGCTGATGTCAGCAGGTCAACTAGGCGGGTCCAGGTCAAACCTGACGTGTGGGGGCCACACGTCAGTGACACAGGGCTGGTTTGGGTGTTTGACAGGTGGGGCTGGTCAATGCTGACTTGTCCAAAGTCAATGCTGACACATGGGTCCCGCAAGATTAGCACTAATTTAAGCAGGATAATTAGATTAACCTAATTAGGCTCGGGGACCCACATGTCAGTGGCTCAAGGGGGTGATTAGCACGGCCATTAGCAGCTAATGACGTTGCCATGTCAGATACGCCTGCGATGAGTCGCCGGTGACCACAGTAAACGGCGGCGAGCTTCGGAAATCGTCGTTCGGCGACGGTTTGGTGCGCGACTAGGCTCTATGGATAGCTTGGAGTGCTTCGCGTCCAGCGGTGCGGGTGGTTGAGCATGCGGTGGCTAGGAACGACGACCACGGAGGATTTGGCGGCGGCCGGAGCTCGGGCCAGCACGGCGCGGTGGCTGCAGCGCGTTAGCCAGAGAGTAGAGGAGAGTGTCGGGACCCTGGGGACCTAGAGAGCACGCGGGAGCTACTGGAGCGAGCGGAAGAGCTCCGGGACGCGAGGTTCGCTGGCAATGGCGATGGCCGGAGCTTGGTGCTTGCGGGGATGGCGGATACGGCACGGGAACGAGCAGAAAAGGAGGGGAAAACGAAGGAGTCCTCACAGCGGAGTCGTTGAGCAGCTCGGACGGCTCGGGGAGGCCCTCTTTGGCGCGAATCGACGGCGGGGATCCATGGTTGCCGGCGAGGAAGACGATGATGCAGTGCGCCCCGGGCTTCTAATCTTGAGCGCGCAGATGAGGACGACCTTCTCTCAGCAGCTGGACATGGGGCGAGCCCTAGGGTGCACGATGGCTACGGTGCTCGTCGTCGGCAGCGATGGCTATGTTCGGTCGCGCTCGAGGAAGGGACTGGAGGGCGAGGGAGAGAACAGGGGATCGAGTGAGCAAGTCGGACGGACTGGGACGACACCGAGGAGGGGATTCGCGGCGTCGCGCTGTCCTCGGACGCAGGCAGGCAGCCTGGTGGCGTGGCGCTCGCGTGCGGGCGCGTCGACACGCCTCTGCCTACTGGCAGAGGTTGAAGACGGTGGGGAGCTGGGCTGGGCCTCAGCCGCATTGCTGGGCCAGGTGGGGCGCTGGGTGGGCTGCAGGTAGGTGGCCCAGGTAGGCTTCTGCTCTTTTTTTATTTCTGTTCTATTTTTCCTTTATTTAATCTTTTGCCACTGTTTTGAATTTAAAATAATTCAAACAATGCCAGAAGCTCCTCTGAATATTTTTATTTTGCTAGATGGACTTTTCCAAAAGCTCATAAAATATTTCAGGGGTATTTGAAATTATATTCTAGTTATATGAATATAATTCGAATTCAAATAGCTAATGATTTAAATTCGAAGTCCCAAAAATAAATCCTTAAAAATGTTCAATATTTTTGGTTTGGATCAAAACCCTTGCCAAAAATATTAAACATCTAAGAAGAGCATTTTGGAACAATGAATGAGATTTTAGGGTTTTTGCCCTTCTTTTATTTAGGGTTTTCAGGCTTCTAAATTCCTCAGTTCAAGTTTCAAAAGTTTAAACATGATGCACAGATGGAAGCAAGCATAGGTCAGGCCAGAACTAGGGATGTGACAATGTTGTGGCTTGGTAGGGCGTAAGGGTTTCAAGGATTCTAGTGTGCGAGTGAATGTTCATCATCCCATCCTTGAGCACAGTTTCTGAGATGCCAATAGTTCTACCTAGTCTTCACATCATATTACCAAAAGGATCATATCGTATAGGTCAACTCCAATCATCACTCATGTCATTCATATCCTCATGACTCTCGAGAGGGGGTCTAACAAAATCATATATATCTACAATCCCCAAACTCATATGTATGTCTACCCCTAAAAATCCATGGGTAGAACATATAAGCTGCTAAGCTTGAACATGACAATCCAAGTGCTCAGCCTATTCTTCCAAGGTCTAAGATAAAGCACCTCTATCCTAAGGAAACACGTCGTAAGCCACTCCAAGATCTTGTTTCCTTCCTATGAATCAACCAACAACCCATTAACTTCCATCAATCACTACATAATCCATTTAATTATACAAATCCAATGTCTATGATGTTCCACATGATCTTCTAAAGTCCTTTAGTCCCCAAATACTTGAAAGGGCTGTCTCTACTATAGTAATTCCACCAATTTCCATTATCATGGTCAAGTAAACTCCAAGGTCAAGCTTATATCAACTCCGACAATTAATCCAATCTCCTAGTTTATTGTCCTTCAAGAAACATGGTATCATGATCGAGATCGTCTGTCTAAATCCAATTTACTCCGAACCATGTAGACATGCTCGGCATCTATATCCAACTAGAATTGCCTACTTAAATCTAAATCTCATGTCCAACGAGAATTCCTACATGCTTCCCCAAAGACATTATCATAATGTCAACTATCACCTATCAATATCCCCTGGTTAAGTCAAATCCTCATACTTCCAAGAATTCAGCTTGCGATCTTAATTTTCCCACTAAATCCAATTTATCTAGGGGTAATGAAAGCTATGCTACTCTATAATCATGATCCCACCAAGTTCATCTACCAACATGAAAGCCCTATAATCCTCCGAAGAGTCTCAAATAATTCCTCGAGGTCACTGATATAAACTCATTAGGTCATTTGTCCTCCGTTCCTATATCCTCAGATTGGTCTTCCCTATGGCATCATCAGTTCTGGTGCTATATTAGGATGATAAGGTGCTCATTCCCTACGTCCACTAGTTCCATAGTGAACCCAATGTTGAGCGAGGTTACGGAGGCTTAACTGGTTCTCTTTGCAAGTTTGAGAGTTAAGCACATGGTTAAGGATTCGAGATGGGTTATCTCATGAAGTCTCGAAGGGTCTAGGGATGAGGTTCCAGTCATGAGGGATAAGCATAACTCTACGGGGCTGTACTTGGTCGAAGAGGCGGCAGCAAAAGTCTTCAGTGCTAGTTGGTCGCCGGAGTAGAACCCTTGGTGCATCTTGTCTTGCTTGTCTTCAGTTGAGGAGAGAGATGAGAGGGAAAAGTAGCATAGAGGAGGGGAATGCCTAAAGGGGGTTCTATCGTGCAAGTGCAAACAAACAAGTGCTGAAAGGGCCAAACACAAACAATAAATAGGGCAGGTGATATAGCCGCGTACTAGTTGCCTCGGGCAAAAGGGCGACTGATATCAAAACACAAACAAATAAAAAAACAAGCAACACACAATCATGGTTCTATTCGAACCATCATACGGACTTGACTGCGCATAGGGGGTACACGACTCATCCTACCCTAGGGGTCCTCGGACTCAGTAGTCGTGCCTTGTGCCTCTTGCAGTCTTCTGAGTTTTCCTCAGGTGTTGCTATGTCTCTTGTAGTTGTTTGATGAAACGATCCAGGTTGGCCTAAAGAATCTTCAACA
Organism: Triticum aestivum; assembly: GCF_018294505.1. Lineage (NCBI taxonomy): Eukaryota > Viridiplantae > Streptophyta > Magnoliopsida > Poales > Poaceae > Triticum > Triticum aestivum. Next base: position 210,931,458 of record NC_057804.1, on the reverse strand, counting down.
CTTCTCGCCCGATGAGATGATGGGGTGAAGGTGGCTCCTCGTAGCTGGCATTGACTTGGTCTTCTCTTGTCCTCTTAATCGTGATGATTTCTTTTGCCTTTTTAAGGTGTCGGTGGTTCCAGGTGGCCATCCTTTATGCAATGATATTAACAAGGCATAATACTCCAATCCGTCGGACTCATTGTTGACAATATCGTCACCGAGAGTGGGGGATGAAGAGAACCGTTTTCCTGCTCACTATAGTGAGGCGGACCAAATGGCTAGGTTCTCATCCACCGGTGGTTGCCGATACAACAACAGTAGTGACAGGGTTACCCTATTAGCGATGTATATCATGATCTTGCATATCCTATGCCCTGATCGTCGTAGGCTAAGGTTGCATCATCTTGGGGCAGTGTCAAGGGTGTCACCATCTCCTGGGTCTTCAGGTCCTCATCCCTCGAGGATGTATCTTTTGTTAGTATCGTCTTGTTGTGATGTCGCCAATCTTGTGTTCAGGAGATGTAGGTGAATGTCTGGCAAGGCATCTTCCTTCTAGATTATCCACGAGGATTACAAGGAATCTAGTGGTCAGGGGCATAAGGGTTCTAGCGACCAAAGGTTTTGAAGGGGAAGAGATCAATAAGGAAAATATACCTTAGTTTTTGAAAAACTGAGAAGGGAAGAGAAGTATAGATAGTTTTGAAAACTAGTAGTAGTTTTGGAAATAGTTTTACCCTAACTAACGACCATGCTAACTAAGGCTTCCTATAGTCAGGATGGCTCTGATACCAGCTCTGTGGGGACCCCGACTCATAAGTCGAGATCACTGAATGCACGTGTACAGTGATCCCAGAGATCAATGCTCACTGAACACACAGAAGCCGAATAACAAGAGTCTTACATCCATACATACCGTTTTACACAAGTAGGACCATAATGGTCAAGTCTTGAGTGTATCATCGCAGTGGAAATCTTCAATAACAACTTGGACCCATGCCATCTGCCTTAACCCTACAGGCATTCTGACTGGGAAGCGTCCTAGCTCGCATGTTCGTCACCGAGAAACTCTTCATAATATCCTATTCTTTCATGCCTGGCCAATAAAATAACCAGTGGCAAGCCAATGAGTACTTTGAATGTACTCGCAAGCAACCCATGTTTTGGTTCAAGGTACAACAATGCATGATATAGGTAAATTTTTGCAGAAAGCTCGTTTTGAGTGCAATGACATGTTCAAAAACTTGTAAGACATGCATCAGGAGAATTCAAGTAACCATGAGGACAGGTTACAGATATCAACATAAATAGAGTGGGCACCAACCCAACTCAAATCATGTCAAGTCCCTTGACTTGACCCAAGTAGTTTTATCAACACACACAGACGGTTTGTAAGCATGTGGACATAGCCCAAGAGTGGTTACCCAACTGTCCTTGACCGTGGACACGGCTATTCGAATAGTTTGACACTCTACAGAGGTTGCACACTTTACCCACAAGATCCGGGGAACTTCCGTGTCATCCACGACCCGCGGTACCTCAAGTACCCGGGGTAAGCACCCGATCACTATCTTTCCCTAGACGACACTAACAAGGAGTCCACTCGTTTTTCCGTATCCTCACGATGTACATCATACGAGAATCTCTCAAGATCGTAACATCCGAGAGGGGACACAACGGTGTATCCGGTGCCCTGTGAAAACAGTCATGGCCGCCCTACCTGGCACGACCCCATCCCGAGAGAGAGCACCAACTCTCCCCCGTCACTAGTAATGCGGGCTCCAAGCTAGTATCGGTCTAGGTAATCAATAATGCCCTTTCCCATATAAGGGTAGAGTGGTTGCGCATGTAAGGTTGGAATAACGGTCGCAACTTAAACCAATCCGTTTTTGAAAACAACACACACCCTTTCCTCGGTACACCACTTTGTCATCAAGTGGCTACCCAACTCATCATCTCCCTCGGGCATAAGTGGCACCCGATTGGGTTTTCGAAAAGTCCTTTGAAAATACTTTGTCTCCATCACCATGCATATTCCCGTCCCTTTTTGCGTAGCACTACTTTAGCATCCTATCTACTCCCACCGGCATAACCCTCATAAGAAGGTAGGGTCATGCACAATGCAAGTATCAACGAGGAAGTAACGGTGGCAAGCCACCCATGTGGTCACCACAATATCGTGTCTCAGGTGCAAGCGATAAAAGTGCTATATGGCATGCATAAAAAGGGTTCATAGACATGGTCAAAGGGCTGCTTGCCTGGTTCATCAGAGTCTTGAGATCTTCTGGTCCTTCTCCAAGTACTCCGTCTACTTCGTCAACTAACGTCGAAAACAAACACAATAAGCAACACAACAAGGCAAGAGTGAATGTGCTCTAAAAATATGAAGTTGACTTTTATTGGATACCTCTGGTCATATGAGGAATGACCAAAGTGATTTCATTGGAAGTGGATCAATGGATATTTCTAAACATTTCAATATGATGGAATCAATGGTTTTGATGGATCCACAAGTTGTCCACAGAATGCCATTTTATAAAAATGAGTAAAAGTACCCATTAATTCAGGCATGATTTTAGAAACATTTAGAAATTGGTTTCACTGGATTTGGAGTTGAAATGAATATAATATGGATTTTTGAAGTGGACTTATGTGGATAAATGACCTTTTTAAAGGGTCTAGTGAAAACTAAGAACAACAAAATGTCCACTGTGGCCCACTAAATAGAACATGATTTATGGAGTCAGTAGAAATTTGATTCATCGAATTTGGACACTATTTGAATAGTTTATGGATTCTTGAAGTTCTCTGGAAAAGAAAAAGGACAATATTTGGGTTATACCTAAACTGTGCACAGGGCGCAGTTCAGCACTGCAGCACACTGGGCCGGCCCAGCGGCTCGGCCACGCGGGCGACGGGGCGACGTCGAAGGCGGATTCGGCCGAGCCGTTTCCACTTAAACGGGCGGGCCCCGCCCTCTGGGTCGCTGACGCATGGGGCCCAGCGGCAGGTCGCCTTCAACCTCCCGCGCGCGCTCCGACCGCGTGGAGGAGCGGCTCCCGCCGGCGATTGCCGGGGCTACAGAGCATCTCCGGCGACGCTCTACCCACCAGCATGCTCAGGAGGCTGCGACGCATCCGTCTAGGTGCTTCACGCACGCTGAGGATGGCCATAGTTGTGACGGCTTGGATGGTGGCGGAGGAGGTCGTCAGCCATCCGCAGCTCTCGGCGTTCGTGCATCCCTGCAACGGTTCGAGGAGGTGGGCAGGGTCTCCGGACCACGGGGAGTCTTGGGTGGAGGAAAGGGAGGGAGGTGACCTCGGTGTTGCTAGAATTTGAGCGAGCCGAAGCGGCGGCTGTGCGGTGATAGGAGGAGAAGGAAGGCACGGGAGGAGGGGGCTGCTGCTCGAGGAGGTCGCTGGGGGGAAGAGGGAGTGAACCGAGAGGGGAGAGGGGCCTGGAGTGGCTGTATAAGGCGGGGCTATGGCGCACCGTGGGAGGCATCCATGGCCGCGGCCAATGCAGTGCCAGGGGCCAAACTGGCACCCAGTGCCTTGTCCAGGGCGTTTGTAGGCGTGGCCTAGGCCAAGGGAAAGGCAGAGGGAGAGCGGGGAGGTGCCAGAGGCTTCATGCGTGTGAGCTCGCCCATTGGAGCTCTCGGGCGGTCGGGGCGCGTGTGGAGGAGGCAGCAGGAGGGAGAAGGAGGAGGGGGCCAGGGGCGTGGCATGTTGCGGACGCCGAGGCACCTCGTCGGGCGCGCTGGGGAGGCCCGAGGTGGCCGGAGGTGCTTGGCAGGGGGTGGCTACAGTGCGGGAGCGCACTGTAGCGCGCTCCAGAGCGTGCCTTTGGCTGCCATGGCATTGTTTAAAGGGCAGGGGCGTGCCCACTCATGTCTGGTAGTGCCAGGGAGAAGTAAACAAGTGGGGAGTAGCATTGGATGCCCTAGAGAGCCACTAGATGAGAGGGGAGGTGGAGAGGGAGATGAACAGTGGCTGTCCAGAGGGGTAAATGAGGAGGTTTCACCCCTCAATCATTGAGTTGAGGCCAGGGAAGAGTTACTGGAGGTGCAAGAGGACTCTGAGGGGCTGTGGTAAAAAGTTGAGGTCATGGAGAAGAGTGGAAGTGGTCAAAATGATGATTTGGAAAAATGGCAGAAGGTGTTTGTTGCTGGTTTGGGCAAGAAAATTAATTCCACTTGCCATGAGAATTAACAGGATGGAATGGCACATAGAAGTAGGGTGTTGCACCAAGTTTGAGCTCATTTGGGCAAAGTAGCCAATGTAACTTTGGTAAACCCTAGAAATCAGCAGAAATGGCTTTGCCAAGATTTAGTCATGCAAATCTATTCTCCTTGATGCACCACTTGGTGTAGTGTCATCATTTGAGGTTCTGAACAGGTCCACAAAAGTTGAGATCAAGAGGAGAAAGTTTCCAATGTAGAGTTGTTCAAATTTGGTTCTGGACAGGAAGGGTTTTGGGGGGATTTCATGGGGTTATACTATTCTCCATGACATGATACTTGTCAAGATCATCAAACATGTCATATGTGACATGCTAGAATTTTCTTGGAATTTTTGGAGAATATTTCCTTTGTAAATATTTCAAAAGCTTGAAATATTCAGAAAGGGTTTTTGAGGGATTTGACCAATATTTTGAACATGACCATGTGTTGAAACTCTTATATATGAACAATATATGTCCTATGAGTTTCCCTAAAAAAAACTCAAATATTTTTGAAGTAATAAAATAATTTTTGCCTATTAAAGACCATTTCTGGACTTAAGAAAAATCTTTTAAATAAAATAGGAAATTAACCTTTAAAATTATATTTTTGTGGTTTCTGGGTATCCTATATCTAATAGGAGTCAAATATATTTTTGGAAAGATTTTTACTGCCCTTAATTAAGTACTTGCAGTGCAAACCTCAATTTCAGGGGTTTTGAAAAACTAATTTTTGAAAATACTATTTGGCCAAATTATTTTTGTAAGAAATTATTTTTATGTCCTATACACATGGCATGATCATTGGTTCAAGAGTTTGGAGCAAGGAGATGAAGTATATGAGTTGGAGGATTTATTTGATTTTTAGAGCACTAGCAAATAGCAGACAAAAATCAAATCAAGCAAAGACCAAAACACACAAAAGTTTTTGTCAAACCACATTTTATCATGTTTTATTAGCTTAAGTGTTGTGGCATGAAAATCAGGGTGTGACACAAAACACCAGGCATAAGGCCGAGTCTTCCACCCTTTACCAAGTATATATAGATGCATTAATAATATAAGAAAATATTGTGATATCCCAACATAATCCTATCCACCATGGAGCAACCTTTAACTTCACCTGCAACTAACAACACTATAAAAGGGGCTGAGCAAAGTGGTAACATAGCCAAGCAACGGTTTGCTAGGAAGGGTGAAAAGGTTAGAGGCTGACATGGCAATTTGGGAGGCTTGATCAACAAGAGATAGGTAGCGCGGCAAAGCGATAGGACGAAGCAACTAGCATAGCAATGATAGTAGTGAGATCCAGGGTGACGGTCATCTTGCCTGAAATCCCTCTAGGAAGAAGAACGAGACCATGAAGAAGATGAAGCCACGAACACGAACTAAGCGTAGACGAACGAATCCTCACGATCGCAAATAAACGGGAACTATCGAGAAGAAGCACACAACAAGGTAAACACACCACACATGACATGATGTTCAACCAAACATGATGCATGACAAAGCTACATGGAGCTACTCATGGCAAGAGATGATGCATACAAGAGCAACACATCAAAGCAAGTTTAAATGAGGCCGGAAACAACATATAACAATTCCGGTAAGTCCTCATATGCAAATTTCGAAGTTGGTCCAGAGCCGAACAAACAATAAGGTTAAGTGGTTAAACAGCAAGTTAAGGAGCACCAAGAGGATCTACACGAAATTCTAGTCAAGTTACATATAGAGTTCATTTAGTTCGGAGCTACGGCCTAGAAGATATGAGCAAAACAAGTTAAACATGGCATTGATGCAAAATGCATACAAACATCAAGAAAACACTTCAAAACAAGTATGCAACATGATAATATAAAACTACATGCAATTCTAAGCAAGTTTCATATAGAGCACACTCAAAACGGAGCAACGGTTCAACACATACACTCTATACAAGTTTAAAGGACAAGCTGTCCAAAACAACAACTAGGCACCTAGCAAGCATCAAAACAATATGCTACAGCATCTCGACGTGAAAATAAAAGGCATGGGTATGAAGTACAGGTAAAGCATGACAAAACATGAACACTGAGCTATCTCCAGAAAATACTATAACATGCTCAAAAGGACATGGCAAGATTGCAAATAATAATGGTTTCAGACTTAGCAGAAATAACATCAGGTTGCAATGTTTAGAGCTATCACAAAACAAGCTATAGGAACTTACCATGGAAAACAAAGGAATGACATGAATCTACTAATTACATATAACACAAGTCCCTTACTGACTATGAGCCAAAAGGGCACAGAAAATATGATGACACCCATATAAACATAGCAAGTGATATGACAGATTCATACATGGCAGGAGCAACAATAAGTTGGCATGTCGGTGAGCTTGAAGAACTCACCACAGAGCAATACATGGCATGACAAGGTGACCAACAGTAAGAAGACATGTTTATTAAGCTAAGAATGGCAAGAACAAGTTCACAGGGTGCATGGATCACTAGCAAAGCTCATGGCAAAACTGAACTTAATTTTAACAGGCTGACAACAACATTATTTAGAAAGTTTGGAGCAAGATAACAACAAGTTAGAGCAGGATATAAATGCAACCAGGGGTATTAATGGATAGAGAATAACATGTTTAACAAAACACCCTTAGTGATCATCTCCAGATTATGCATAGAATGACTTGTAGAAGCAGGTTTACATAGCATCATAATATAAGAGAATCAGTCTAGCAAAACAGCAACATCAAGTACCCTACTTCACGAGCTCAATGCACTCACTACTAGACTCACAAAAATACATGGATTACACCACAGTAAAGATGGCATGATGTAGTTCAAAACGCATGTAGACATCAAGCTCATATGATGCACACACAAAATGCAACGAAAAAGACAAAACAACAAGTTATAACAGTTTCACTAGGTTAACATCATATAGCACTCTTGCGACAATGATTAGGGCATCAAGATGGACTCAAATGAACATGGCACAATGGAACGAAATGAAGAGCATCTCACAATGAACATTTCGGTATCTCATGCACGAAAAACGGAGTTAAGATCATGAAGATATGATGCAATGAACATGCAATGAAAATGTTGCAGAACCGGGGGACTTGATGGAATTTCACCTCGCGGGAAGTTGGACGGGGAGATCCCGGGATGGAGCGGGGCGGAACGGGCTGCGCGCGTTTGGTTCGGGGACGGGTGGATCTCATCCACCCGCCCAGATCCGGTGACGGGGCAGCCGACAACGGTGGCGGAGGCGGCCGGCGCCGACGTGGCGGGACGGGGAGGCACGGCCGGCGAGGGGCGGCGCCGGCGGGCGGAGCCACGGACTCGGGCACGGGGGCACCTGCGGGCGGGCGGCGGCGCGCGGAGGCGCGACTCCGGCGAGGGAGGCGGCGCCGGGCGGCGTGACGACGGCGGCGGGGTCGGGCCCCGAAGCGGGTCGGGCGGACGGCAGCGGACGACGGCGGCGAACAACGGAGGCGCTGGGCGCGGCGGCGGAGAGGACGAGCGAAGCGGGCTCGGGCGAGCCGCGACGCTCGGGCGGCGGCGGGCGCGGCGGCGAGGCGAGGCATGGAGGCGCACGTCGCTGGCGGCGGAGGCTGATCGGGCTTGGCGGCGGCGCGGTCTGGGCTCGCGCGGGCCCGTGACGGGCTCCGCGGGCTGCGGCGGCGGGGACGGCGCGGTCGGACAGGTGGCGGGCATCGGTTGGCTGCGGTGGCGGGGGAGGCGACGTGGCGACCGGCGATTGGCTGGAGCGACGTGGCGGCAGGCGGTGGACATGTCCGGCGCGAAGCGGATGCGTCCGGCGGCGCGGGAGGAGTTTGCTAGGGTTTCATCTGCGCGAGATTTCGGGGAGGGGCACCTATTTATAGGCAGAGGGAGCTAGAAGAGTCCAAATGAGGTGCAGTTTTCGCCCACATGATCGTGATCGAACGACCGAGAGCATGGAGGGGGTTTGGATGGGTTATTGGGCCACTTTGGAGGGGTGTTGGGCTGCACACTAAAGAGGCCTTTACGGTTCCCCGGTTAACCATTGGAGTATCAAACGGACTCCAAATGGCACGAAACTTGACAGGCGGTCTACCGGTGGTGTACCAAGGCTGCTTGGAAAACCTCGGTCCATTCCGAGCATGTTTAACACCCGCTCATTAAAGGAGACAAGAAGGGGATGCCGGATGACATAGGAGTTCGGATTGCAAAACGGACAACGGGGAAAAAGCTTGGATGCATGAGAGGAACACATATGCAAAATGAGATGCACATGATGACATGGTAAAATGCAACACGCAAGCAAATGACATGGTAATGACGGCGAGTAACTGGAAGACACCTGGCGCATCGGATCCGAGGCGTTACAACACTCCTCCACTAACAAGAGCTCTCGTCCCGAGATCTTAGGACCAAGGAGGGGAGGAAAAGAGGATGAGGTGAACCAAGAACACAAGAGAAGAAGCAAAGAATCGAGAGCACTCGAGAAGAGGAGAGGAACGACGAGAATGACGAGAATCGAAAGCTCACAAAATCAGATAGACTATGAAACCACTCCGGTTAGAACGAGGTAAAAAACGAATAAGACTGAAAGGATTTAGGCAGCACTCCGGCTGAAACATGGGGGAATAGAACACGAGCTTGAGAGGATGGAATGATACTTGATGAAGGCATGACACAAAACCCCCGGAAAGAATTGAAAGAGTTGAATGAAAAGAACGGAGAAGAAAATGACAACTTGTGCCACGAATGAAATTGAAAGCATCTTTAGAAGGAAGGATTGAACTGAGTTGTAGGAAATTCAACAACAAAAGAATTGCTTGTTGTGGTCTTATGGTAACATCTCAAGATCATAAGGTGATAGCCGGCCACAAACGGAAAAGATTGGATAGCCTAGAAGAACAATGAAATGCAAAACTCCACTTCAAAAGAATACGGAGATTTAATTGCACTTCGAGATGCAAGAAGAATAATAATTGAGCTCCTCCAACAAGAATCTTGATGAAATCTTGAAATAATGAATTAAATCCTTAACGAACCACCGTGAGGAACTCCGATGACAAAAAAAAGGATGATGAGATAGAATGAAGGATGAAAGAATAAGATGAGCTTTGCGATGATTTAGATGGAGGTTCCGACGAGATGGCCGAGGAAATTTGAACTCCGGAAAAGAAAAGATGAAACACTTGGAACTAGAATTTATTCATCAAGAACAAACTCCGAAAGAAGGGATTACTCACTTGGATGAAATAAGAATAAGATTTATTGTATGCTTATCCTTTACCAAATTAAATTGATGACAAGCAATGGATTTTACATACTACTTATTCTTCTTAAAAAGGATTAAGGGGAATATAGCACAAAACTTGAGAAAGTCTTCATGAACCACTGGTAGGATTGGAAAGAACGAATGAATTAATATGATAACCAAGGACATGAATCTGAAGGAACCACCGTAAGAATTCAAAAATGACTGATGAAAGAGAATGAATCACCGCGAAGAATTAGAAGAACAAATATGCTTGAGGGGATTTAGATGCAAAAGAACAAAGAGATCACGAGCTGATTAAAGAACACTTGAATGAAGCACCGGGATAAATAGAGAACGATAACTGGAATGATGGCCTCCGGTGAAAATAAATGGGAAAACAACTTCTAACATACTCTGGATGGGTAAGAAAAGGAATTTCTGACAAATGGAATAATACTAGACGATAACATGAAGCTAGAACCATGAAACCTCGAGAGAACGAGCAAGATTTAGAGAACTCTTCTTTGATCTTCAAATGATGATGAGAAACACCACCAAAATTTGTTAAGGCACTCCGGGAGAACGAAAAGAGAAGTGGTTGAGGCAACAATGAAAAGAATTTGAAAGCGATCTTGGAGAAGGCATGTGACTGATGTAATTCATTCTTACGTCACAGTTGAAAAGAATTTGAGAATACCCCGGAAGAATTAGAAGAGTCAGGTAAGATCCTGGGAAAAGACCTGTGGGTAAGTCCCACTAAAAGAAAAACACCGTTGGAAAGGGTTGTTGAAGAGGTAGATGATGCACCGGAACGATTGAAAAATTTGAATGAGGTGATAACCTCGAATTAATTGGAACACAAACAAATCTCCTAAGATGTTTTGAACACTCCGGAATGATTGAATGGCGAGAGGCAAACGAGCAAGGAGAACACTTGAGCCGAGGTAAAAGAATGTGATCAACCCGAAAAACTTGAATTGAATCCACCGGAAAAGAAAAAAAGATGACGAATTTCAAACGAGACGAAAATTCACCGGTTGGGATAATTGAGGGAAGACTGAAGAGACTCCGTAGGAATGAAATTGATGGTCGAAAGAGAGTCAGGCTCCGGGAAGAAGAGGGTTGGAGGGCGGGAAAACAGAGGCAACTTGAAAGGGGGAACCGACGAATTTCTTGAAGAGAAAACCCAGGTTGAAATCATTGAGGAAAGAAAGCAAAGACTTCGCACGAGTAGGAAGGATACTCGATTGCGGACTCCGGCACCGAGAAGGACAGGGTGGGCGGGTGGGAAAAGAAAACAACTGTGGATTGAACTTGCAAAAAACAAAGAGGGTCGAATCGTCTTGACGAGAAAATGTGCCGGATGAGAAGAGAAGAGAATCAACGACCTGAAAACCAACTGCGTGACCCTAAAGAAAAATTTGAAGGGGAAGAGAAGTAATTCAAAACACCTACGTCAAGATTCCTCACCAAAGAGATGAAGGCGCTGAGGAGTAAAAAGAATTCCTACTCTCCGATATAACTAGACTCCGAAAATAGTTTTCTTCTAGACTCAACAACGGCCAAACTATGCGATCAATCAAGGGGGGCTCCTAAGGTCGGTCGAGGCTCTGATACCAACTTGTCACGCCCAATATGCGATACTATCCTAAAAAGACTCGAAGGTCCCACCAAGGATAGAACCGCATATTAATATGCTTTTGCAAGGTGGATATCATTACATCAACATTACATAATATATGGGGATACATACAAGAGGCATACAATGCCACACGAGTACAACATCACCATACATAAGAGCACCATCCAACTACGGATGAAACACAAACAGAAACTCAAACGACATCCACACTGCTAGCCCTGGCTGCCGACCTAGAACCTATCCCCTGATCAAAGAAGAAGCAGAAGAAGAACTCCAAAACAAGCAAACATCGCTCTCGTGTCATGATCGTAGCATAACCTGTACCTGCAACTGTTGTTGTAGTAATCTATGAGCCACGAGGACTCAGCAATCCCATTACCATGGGTATCAAGACTAGCAAAGCTTAATGGGAAAGGAAGGGGTAAAGTGGTGAGGTTGCAGCAGCGACTAAGCATATATGGTGGCTAACATACGCAAAAGAGAGCGAGAAGAGAGCAATCGGAACGGTCGTGAAGCTAGCAATGATCAAGAGGTGATCCTGAACTCCTACTTACGTCAAACATAACCCAAAACCGTGTTCACTTCCCGGACTCCACCGAAAAGAGACCATCACGGCTACACACGCAGTTGATGCGTTTTAATTCGAATCTGGTGTCAAGTTATCTACAACCGGACATTAACAAATTCCCATCTGCCATATAACCGCGGGCACGTCTTTCGAAAGTTTATACCCTGCAGGGGTGTCCCAACTTAGCCCGTCACAAGCTCTCACGGTCAATGAAGGATATTCCTTCTCCCAGGAAGACCCGATCAGTCTCGGAATCCCGGTTTACTAGACATTTCGACAATGGTAAAACAAGACCAGCAAAGCCGCCCGATGTGCCGACAAATCCTGATAGGAGCTGCACATATCTCGTTCTCAGGGCAACACCGGATGAGACTAGCTACGAGTAAAACCAACTATCAAGTTTCCCCGAGGTGGCCCCGCAGGCAGCTTAGTTCGGACCAACACTCGAAGGAGCACTGGCCCGGGGGGGTTAAATAAAGATGACCCTCGGGCTCCGGAAACCCAAGGGAAAAAGGGTAGGTGAGGCAAATGGTAAAACCAAGGTTGGGCCTTGCTGGAGGAGTTTTATTCAAAGCGAACTGTCAAAGGGGTCCCATAAATCACCCAACCGTGTAAGGAACGCAAAATCCGGGAACATAATACTGATATGACGGAAACTAGGGCGGCAAGAGTGGAACAAAACACCAGGCATAAGGCCGAGTCTTCCACCCTTTACCAAGTATATATAGATGCATTAATAATATAAGGAAATATTGTGATATCCCAACATAATCCTGTCCATGATGGAGCAATCTTCAACTTCACCTGCAACTAACAATGCTATAAGAGGGGCTGAGCAAAGCGGTAACATAGCCAAGCAACGGTTTGCTAGGAAGGGTTAAAAGGTTAGGGGCTCACATGGCAATTTGGGAGGCTTGATCAACAAGAGATAGGTAGCGCGGCAAAGCGATAGAACGAAGCAGCTAGCATAGCAATGATAGTAGTGAGATCTAGGGTGACGGTCATCTTGCCTGAAATCCCGCTAGGAAGAAGAATGAGACCATGAAGAAGATGAAGCCACGAAGACGAACCAAGCGTAGGCGAACGAATCCTCACGATCGCAACGAAACGGGAACTATGGAGAAGAAGCACACAACAAGGTAAACAGACCACACATGACATGATGTTCAACTAAGCATGATGCATGACAAAGCTACATGGAGCTACTCATGGCAAGAGATGATGCATACAAGAGCAACACATCAAAGCAAGTTTAAATGAGGCCGGAAACAACATATAACAATTCCGGTAAGTCCTCGTATGCAAATTTCGAAGTTGGTCCAGATCCGAACAAACATTAAGTTGAAGTGGTTAAACAGCAAGTTAAAGAGCACCAAGAGGATCTACACAAAATTCTAGTCAAGTTACATACAGAGTTCATTTAGTTCGGAGCTACGGCCTAGAAGATATGAGCAAAACAAGTTAAACATGGCATTGATGCAAAATGCATACAAACATCAAGCAAACACTTCAAAACAAGGATGCAACATGATAATATGAAACTACATGCAATTCTAAGCAAGTTTCATATATTGCACACTCAAACGGAGCAACGGTTCAACACATACACTCTATACAAGTTTAAAGGGCAACCTGTCCAAAACAGCAACTAGGCACCTAGCAAGCATCAAAACAATATGCTACAGCATCTCAACGTGAAACCAAAAGGCATGGGCATGAAGTACAGGTAAAGCATGACAAAACATGAACACTGAGCTATCTCCAGAAAATACTATAACATGCTCAAAAGGACATGGCAAGATTGCAAATAATAATGGTTTCAGACTTAGCAGAAATAACATCATGTTGCAATGTTTAGAGCTATCACACAACAAGCTACAGGAACTTACCATGGCAAACAAAGGAATGGCATGAATCTACTAATTACATATAACACAAGTCCCTTACTGACTATGAGCCAAAAGGGCACAGAAAATATGATGACACCCATATAAACATAGCAAGTGATATGACAGATTCATACATGGCAGGAGCAACAATAAGCTGGCATGTTGCTGAGCTTGAACAACTCACCACAAAGCAATACATGGCATGACAAGGTGACCAACAATATTAAGACATGTTTATGGAGCTAAGCATGGCAAGAACAAGTTCATAGGGTGCATGGATCACTAGCAAAGCTCATGGCAAAACTGAACTTAATGTTAACAGGCTGACAGCAACATTATTTAGCAAGTTTGGAGCAAGATAACAACAAGTTACATCAGGCCATAAATGCAACCAGGGGCATTAATGGATAGAGCATGACATGTGAAACAAAACATCCTTATTGATCATCTTCAGATTATGTATAGAATGACTTGTAGAAGCAGGTTTACATAGCATCATAATATAACAGAATCAGTCTAGCAAAACAGCAACAACAAGTGCCCTACTTCACGAGCTCAATGCACTCACTACTAGACTCACAAAATACAAGGATTTAACCACAGGAACGATGGCATCATGTAGTTCGAAACACATGTAGACATCAAGCTCATAGGATGCACACACCAAATGCAACGAAAAAGACAAAACAGCAAGTTATAACAGTTTCAGCAGGTTAACATCATATAGCACTCTTGGAATGCTGATTAGGGCATCAAGATGGACTCAAATGAACATGGCACAATGGAATGAAATGAAGAACATCTCACAACGAACATTTCGGTATCTCATGCATGCAAAACGGAGTTACAATCATGAAGATATGATGCAATGAACATGCAATGAAAATGTTGCAGAACCGGGGGACTTGGTGGAATTTCACCTCGCGGGAAGTTGGACGAGGAGATCCCGGGATGGAGCGGGGCGGAACGGGCTGCGCGTGTTTGGTTCGGGGACGGGTGGATCTCATCCACCCGCCCAGAACCGGCGACAGGGAAGCCGAGATGGTGGCGGAGGCGGCCGGCGGCAACGTGGCGGGGCGGGGAGGCGCGGCCGGCGAGGGGCGGCGTTGGCGGGCGGAGCCGCGGACTCGGGCGCGGGGGCACCTACGGGCGGGCGGCGGCGCGCGGAGGCACGACTCCGGCGAGGGAGGTAGCGCCGGGCGGTGTGACGACGGCGGCGGGGTCGGGTGCCGAAGCGGGTCGGGCGGACGGCGGCAGACGACGGCGGCGAACGACGGAGGCGCTGGGCGCGGCGGTGGAGAGGACGAGCGACGCGGGCTCGGGCGAGCCGCGGCGATCAGGCGGCGGCACGGGAAGCCAGGCGGCGGCGAGGCGAGGCGCGGAGGCGCACGTCACCGGCGGCGGCGGCTGATCGGGCCTGGCGACGGCGGGATCTGGGCCCGCGCGGGCCCGCGACGGGCTCCGCGGGCCACGGCGGCGGGGACGGCGCGGTCGGACAGGTGGCGGGCGCCGGTTGGCTGTGGCGGCGGGTAAGGCGACATGGCGACCGGCGATTGGCTGGAGCGACATGGCGGCGGGTGGTGGACATGTCCGACGTGACGCGGACGCGTCCAGCAGCGCGGGAGGAATTTGCTAGGGTTTCATCTGCGCGAGATTTCGGGGAGGGGCACCTATTTATAGGTAGAGGGAGCTAGGAGAGTCCAAATGAGGTGTGGTTTTCGCCCACGCGATCATGATCGAACGACCGAGAGTATGGAGGGGGTTTGGATGGGTTGTCGGGGCACTTTGGAGGGGTGTTGGGCTGCACACAAAAGAGGCCTTTACGGTTCCCCGGTTAATCGTTGGAGTATCAAACGGACTCCAAATGGCACGAAACTTGACAGGCGGTCTACCGGTGGTGTACCAAGGCCGCTTGGTAAACGTTGGTCCATTCCGAGCATGTTTAACACCCGCTCATGTAAAGAGACAAGAAGGGGACGCCGGATGACATAGGAGTGTCGGATTGCAAAACGGACAACGGGGAAAAAGCTCGGATGCATGAGACGAACACGTATGCAAAATGAGATGCACATGATAACATGATAAAATGCAACACGCAAGCAAATGACATGGCAACGACGGCGAATAACTGGAAGACACCTGGCGCATCGGATCTGGGGCGTTACATTATGGTACCAAAGAAGGACAAATCCTGGCGCCTGTGTGTCGTATTCAAGGACCTCAACAAGGCTTGCCCTAAAGACCCATTCCCATTGCCATGCATCGACCAAATTATTGACGCAACACCAGGGCACGATTCTTTGTGCTTCCTCGACGCCTATTCCAGATACCATCAGGTTAAAAATGAAGGAATCTGATAGGGCTACAACCACATTCATCACCCCTTATGGTCCCTTCTGCTTCAACACTATGCCCTTCGGACTCAAAAACGCTGGGGCTACCTACCAGCGTATGATTCAAACTTGCCTAGAAAAACAAATTGGCAAAACGGTCGAAGCATATGTGGACGACGTGGTCATCAAGACAAAATAGGTCGAGACACTGGTGGACAATCTTTGCCTCACCTTCGACAACCTCCGAGTATAAGACAATACGGCTTAATCCGGAAAAATGTGTCTTCAAAGTTCCAGCCGAAAAATTGCTAGGGTTCATTGTTTCCGATAGAGGAATTGAAGCAAACCCAGCTAAGATCTGAGCTTTGTCACAGTTGGCCATACCAACAGACCTAAAGAACGTCCAAAAACTAGTTGGGTGCGTTGCGACCTTAAGCCTCTTTATCTCGAAATTGGGAGAAAAAGCGCTACCACTCTACAAGCTATTACGACGCACTGACAACTTCAAATGGAGGGACGCTCCCATAGCCGGACTGGAAGAAATTAAAACCCTTCTTGCGAGAAACCCAATCCTAGCTCCACCAAGTGTTGGAGAGCCCATGTTATTATATATTTTGGCAACTAACCAAGTAGTTAGTGATGTGCTCTTCGTCGAACGAGGGGAAGAGGGGAATAAATTCCCCACCCAAAAACCAGTATATTATGTATCGGAGGTCCTTACACCTTGCAAATCCGGATACCCTCACTATCAGAAAATATCCTACACAGTCTTCATGGCATCCTGAAAACTGCGACACTACTTCCAAGAGTGTTCAATCACAATGGCATCTGAAGTACCAATCAATGACATTATCAATTACAGTGATGCCATTGGCCGCATAGCCAAATGGGCCATCGAGCTCTTCACATTCGAAATAGTATACAAGCCACGCCGGGATATTAAATCCCTGGTGTTGCCCGACTTTGTCGCCGAATGGATAGAAGCCGAACTCCCTAAAGAGTATTGCTCATACACCAATTGGTTTATGTACTTCGACGGCTCCAAAATGCTGGCCGGACTGGGGCCTGGCGTCATCCTAACATCCCCTACTGGGGACATAGTCCGCTATGTACTACAAATTATGTATACGGACTCCAACAATGCAGCCGAATGTGAGGCGCTGTTACATGGTCTTCTCATGGCTGTCTCCATGGGTATACAATGCCTGGAGGTGTGCGGTGATTCCAATCTCGCAATTTCCCAGGACAATGGAGAGTTTGACGCGAAGGACCCAAAAATGGCGGCATATCGAAACGCCATATTAAAAATATCAGCTCGGTTTGAAGGACTTCAGTTTCATCACATCGCTTGAGAGAGTAATCAGGCAGTCGACATCTTTGCTCGTATGGGCGCTAAGCGCGACCCTGTACCACCTAACACCTTTGTGGAAAGGCTCTTTAAGCCATCCGTAGTGTGGCAGGGTGACGACGGAGAAGGCAATACAAACATGATCACACCCCCGGCTGCCGAACACAATGCAGACACCGTCGGGGCTCAGGATATCGAGATAACACCCTCTGCTCATGAGATCATGGCAGTTATCGCTCCCGGGACCGAACCATTCCTGGCCTACCTTAATAGACAGGAGCTTCCCGAGGATCAAAATGAAGCTCGATGGAAAGTTCGGTGCTCTAAAGCCTTCAAAGTACATGAGGGTGAACTATACAAAAGAAGTACTACCGGAGTCCTTCAAAGATGTATCTCCGAAGAAGAGGGAAGGAAACTCTTGGCAGAAATACATGCTGGTCTCGGCGGTCATCACACCGCAGCTCGAGCCCTCGTAAGCAAGGCACTCCGGACAAGTTTTTTCTGGCCTACGGCTCGAGCAGACGCTCAAACCCTTATCCAACGTTGTGTGGGTTGTCAGCTTTTCGCCAATCAAAGCCCCATGCCTCCCACCGCATTAAGAACAATCCCCATTACTTGGCCCTTTGTAGCCTGTGGGCTTGATATGGTTGGACCCCTTAAAGGGGGAAGCCACAGAAAGAAATACTTGTTGGTAATGGTAGATAAATTCACTAAATGAATAGAGGCCATGTTGGCGTCCTGGACTTGGGGGTATCTAGTCCTGTCTGCCTGCGGCCCACCACGTGGCTCCATCAACGGCCTGGTACGACCCAGCTTCAACACCAACACACCAAGACCCTCGCGAGGGGCCAAGCCTCGCGTGGCGGGCGACTCCAAGACCCCGAAGGAATTGGCCTCCTCAGGAGGGCTCCTGAGGGGCGGAGAGTTCTATGCAGCTACCTCACGAGGCTCAGCTGACGTCAGCCATGACGACCAAGGCCAGGCGGGCACCAGGTGAGCGCTAGGCGGGTGCAGAGCGCAGGTTTCCTCTTTGGTGCAAGGGGGGCAAGCCATAGGCACGGAGTCCTGAGAAATAAGCCAAAGGTTTCCATTCTGGTGCAACGAGACCAAGACCGCCAGGACGGCAAGATGGAGGTCACCACCGAGCCCACCGCAGCGTCACGGCCAGAGGCTTTTCGCATGCGAAGACTACTTTTGTCAGGATAGACTGTACTACTTGTCCCCTTTCAAATCCCACCGTTGTGGAATCCCTTCCCACTCATATTTGGGAGGAGGACCAAGGCACTATATATAGGACTTAGCCACAACCATAGAAAGGGACCGGAAACCAGAACAAGTAGAGCACCACACCAGCTCAAGAACACCTCACCTTTGGAGGCTTGTTCATCCTTCGTAACCAGTTCATCCATAGCCCCTTGAGGCAATCCACCACACCACACTAGAGTAGGGTATTACACCACAACGATGGCCCGAACTAGTATAAATCTCTGTGTCTTTGTGTCTCTATGGGATCTTCGCGCTAGGATAGGGAGGATCATGAGTAGGCAGGCTGGGCGGGTTGAGATCTCCGCACGCACCCCAGTATTCAAACCACTCACGGGTTGCCGGATCCCGAAATCCGACATTTGGCGCGCCAGGTAGGGGTGCGTCGGATCCTCTCTTCTGTCGTTCGATCTGCCTTTGCTCTGACATCTCCATGGCCGACGTGCGCAGGGCTCGCGCCGACCGTCGGGCCACGGTCGCCGCCAGCGTCAGTCAGATGGCTCCGGCTAGTGACGGTTGCGCCCTCCGTGCTCCTTCTCCGGTGGCCAACACCACCACAGGCCCTGCCGGCCACAAGCAGCAAGCTTTGTCGTTGCACCCATCGGTGCGCCGTGATGGCCGCACCGCTACTCCGTCACTCACCCTAGCAGCTTCATCATCCCGCGCGCGCCGCGGCTAGGTGGACGCGCAGGCCGCCTTGCTCACGGCGCGGGAGCTCCTTCGCTACCATTCCGTGGGTGATCTCTACAAGGAGTGGCTCGAGCACATCACCGAGCTCATCAGCATTGCGCACGGGGGCTCCGACGGGCCAGCTCGCTCACTGCCTCAGCAACCACCTGCAGCGGGTGACGTCACGCACGGGGCTCCTCCTCCGCCTCCAACCCGGGGCGCAATCCTCGAGCCAAGGCGTATGGCTCCACGGCGCGACCCGCAGCGCCCGGCGCTGGCTCGAGATAATGTGAGCTGCCAGGTGGTGCAATGTCCCTAAGGAGAGGCGCGCGTGCTTCCAGTGCCCCAGCACCAGGCTCGCGAGCCGCCACAGGAGGTGGCGCGCGCGTGCACCAAGACTACGTTCCACCCCCTCGACGACCTCCGGTGGCCATGGCAGGATGTCGTGCATTCACTGCAGAGCTCCACAACATTGTCTGGTCCAGAAAGTTCAAGCCTTACCTGCCTCCACTCTACGACGGCACCGCAAACCCCGCCGAGTTCCTACAACTCTACGAGCTGAGCATCGAGGCGGCCAACGGCGACGAGAAGATCATGGAAAACTGGTTTCCGATGGCACTCAAGGATGGCGCGCATTCTTGGCTCCTGAACCTGACCGAGGGGTCGGTTTCTTCCTGGGAGGAGATGTGCGGCCGCTTCATCGCTAACTTCCAGGGCACTCGTGATCGTCCGCCCGCCGCGGGCGACCTGCATCACGTCAAGCAGCAACCTGTGGAGACCCTGCATAAATACATCCAGTGCTTCGACAACATCCGCCTCAAGATTCCCAAGGTGTTTGACGAGGCCATCATCTCTGCGTTCACCGATGGCATCCGTGATGTCAAGATGAAGCAGGAGCTCGCCATCTACAAGGACCTCTACACTGCTCTGGAGATGTTCAACATGGCAAACAACTGTGCGAGGGCTGAGGAGGGATGCCTCTGCCTCCTCGAGCTCCCTAATGCTGATCCAGAAGACAAGAAGACCAAGACCAAGGACACGAAGTGCAAGGGGCCAGCCGTGCTTGCGGCAGAGCCAGAGACCAAGTGCGGCTGCGACCACCCCGAGTCATCCAAAGGGCAAGCGGCCGTTTTGCTCCTTCCACAACGTCTACAACCACAATACCAGCAACTGCCAGGAGCTCAGGGCTCTCCGTGAAGGGCGCCTCGGTCGACGCCCCGAGCGTAAAAATTGGGCCTACGGTTGCGGAGGTGGCCGAGGCGGAGGCCGCTGGGACAGACACGACCGTCGTCAGGAGTGGCGCGACCAGCATCATGAGGACCGCTGGCAGGACTAGCCTCGCGAGGGCAACTGGAGGGAGCAGCCTTGTGAGGAGCACCCTCATGGCAACACAGCCTTGCCTCCTCTTCCTCCACCACCAAGAAGGAATTAAGATCACCACCCGGACGAGGGGGCTGGGGGCTTTCAGGAGACGCGATCCGTCGCCTGCATCTTGGGCGGCTCACACGCCCCAGCTTCTCACCGTGTCTTCAAGCAGTTTGCGCGCGAGGTCAATGCGGCGCTCCCCAAACTTGAGGCAACTCGCCCTCTCAAGTGGTCCAAGTGTGCCATCACCTTCGACTCCACAGACCGGCTCAAGTGCGCGGCCACCGCTGGCGCGCTCCCCATGCTCTGCTCCCCCGTTATCAGCAACGTAACCGTCACCAAGACTCTCATTGATGGTGGAGCAGGGCTCAATGTTCTCTCCGTCCAGACGTTCAACACACTCTAGGTGCCATACTATCAGCTGCACCCCACCAAGCCATTCTCAGGAGTGACCGACGGATCAACACACCCGATTGGGCAAGTGCGCCTTCCTGTCACCTTTGGCGAGCGCAACAACTACCGCACTGAGCTCATCGACTTCGATGTCGCCGACATCCGCCTGCCCTACAATGCCATCCTAGGGTACCCAGCACTGGCCAACTTCATGGCGGCCACGCACCATGGCTACAACATCCTCAGGATGCCAGGAAGCGGCGGCATCATCATGGTCGCCTGTCAGGAGAAGGATGTGGTGTGCTCCCTCGAGCGCGCCTTCCAGGACGCATCAGTTGAAAACCCTAAAGATGAAGACGGCGCCCTCCCTCCTGAGGTCGCCCCCAAGAAGAAGAAGCTGCAGCTGGGCCAGGGATCTCTTGAGGAAGCATCACCCGAGGATGCAGCGCTGAGCCTCGCGTCTCCAGATGTGGCGTCTTCACCTATCGCATAGGAAGGCGCGCCTGGCGCCCCTCTCAGGCTGGGCTCGGGGGCTCTCCTATGGAGGGCCTCAGACCTAGCTCATGTCGTGAGAGTGGCGCTCAGGCACCATGTGGAGGCACTCTTCAGAGCGCGCTTCCCAGGAGAAGGCAGCGGGCATGAGGCACTAGGCGTTTAGGAGTTCATCAGCAAGGCAATCGAGGAGATTCAGGAAGGAAGGGTTCTGCAAGGCGATCATCACCTGCCGTGAGGCGGAGCTTGCTGCCCTAGCAAGGGTAAGTAGTTCCGCGTCTGCATCGACATTCCCGGGCTCAACAGGGCCACGTCTCGGCAGCTCATGTGTCCGTCTCGTGCCGGCTGATGCGAGAGACCGCCACACAGCTACGTCCACATGCCTTTTGGCCTGGCCGGCGCGGCTGAGCCATTCCAGTGCTGCATGAGGGACGCTCAGGCGACCTACGAAGCTAGGCACCAGGCGATCCTAGCAGAGATGGAGGAGCACCTTCAGGATCCCCTCGGTCCATCCGAGCCTCCCGAGGCCCGGCACCGGAGCGGCTCATGAGGCACAGCTTCAGCAGCGCGTGCTTTTTGGCTACTTCAACAACTCTTCAACAATAGTACCAGGTGACATCTTCCTAGTTCGTTCAACATGGGGGCGCCCCTCAGGCTGCATCATCCCTAGGCCATGTGGGTCTATCCCTACGACATGTATCCCCTTTTGCACTTTATCAAAGCCAGTTACAATCCTTTGCAAACTACTTTCAAATTACCAACTGTCTGACCGGTGTTTCGTCGCTAAGAACGTCTCGCGCCCTTGCAAGCCCTCCCATGACCGCCTCATGATTAAGGACTGGCACGGTGTTTGTGCTCGGGTCCGTCCCTGCAGCATCGTGATATGTCTCCAACGTATCTATAATTTTTGATTGTTCCATGCTATTATATTACCCCTTTTGGATGTTTATGTGCTTTATTTGACACATTTAAATCATTTTTGGGACTAACCTACTAACCGGAGGCCCAGCCCATATTGCTGTTTTTGCCTATTTCAGTATTTCGAAGAAAAGGAATATCAAACGGAGTCCAAACGGAATGAAACCTTCGGGAGCATGATTTTTGGAACGAACCTCATCCGGAGAGCTTGGAGTGCAAGTCAAGAAGCTCCTGAGGGCCCCACGAGATAGGGGGCCGCGCCCCCCTGTAGGGAGCGCCCCCTGTCTCGTGGGCCCCTTGGGCGGCCACCGACGTACTTCTTCCTCATATATATACCTACGTACCCCGAAAACATCCAGGAGCACCACGAAACACAATTTCCACCGCCGTAACCTTCTGTATCCGTGAGATCCCATCTTGGAGCCTTCGTCGGCACTCTTCCGGAGGGGGAATCAACCACGGAGGGCCTCTACATCAACATCCTTACCCCTTCGATGAGTTGTGAGTAGTTTACCACAGACCTACGGGTCCATAGTTATTAGCTAGACGGCTTGTTCTCTGTTTTTGGATCTCAATACAATGTTCTCCCCCTCTCTTGTGGAGATCTATTTGATGTAAACTCTTTTTGCGGTGTGTTTGTCGAGATCCGATGAATTGTGGGTTTATGATCAAGTTTATCTATGAATAATATTTGAATCTTCTCTGAATTCTTTTATGTATGATTGAGTTACCTTTCCAAGTCTCTTCAAATTATCAGTTTGGTTTGGCCTACTAGATTGGTCGTTCTTGCCATGGGAGAAGTGCTTAACTTTGGGTTCAATCTTGCGGTGTTCTTACCCAGTGACAGAAAGGGTTGCAAGACACGTATTGTATTGTTGCCATCAAGGATAACAAGATGGGGTTTATATCATATTGCATGAGTTTATCCCTCTACATCATGTCATCTTGCTTAATGCGTTACTCTGTTCTTATGAACTTAATACTCTAGATGCATGCTGGATAGCGGTCGATGTGTGGAGTAATAGAAGTAGATGCAGGCAGGAGTCAGTCTACTTGTTATGGACGTGATGCCTATATACATGACCATGCCTAGATAATCTCATAACTATGCGCTTTTCTATCAATTGCTCAACAGTAATTTGTTCACCCACCGTAATACTTATGCTATCTTGAGAGAAGCCTCTAGTGAAACCTATGGCCCCCGGGTCTATCTCTTATCATATTTGCTTTCAATCTACCTTTATTTGCATCTTTACTTTTTGCATCTATCTTATAAAATATGAAAAATATATTTATCTTATCATACTATCTTTATTAGATCTCACTTTCGCAAGTGACCGTGAAGGGATTGACAACCCCTTTATTGCGTTGGTTGCGAGTTCTCAGTTTGTTTGTGTAGGTGCGTGAGACTTTTGAGGAGCCTCCTACTCGATTGATACCTTGGTTCTCAAAACAGAGGGAAATACTTACGCTACACTTTGCTGCATCATCCTCTCCTCTTCGAGGAAAACCAACGCAAGCTCAAGACGTAGAAAGAAGGATTTCTGGCACCGTTGCCGGGGAGGTCATTGGTCAAGTCAAGATATACCAAGTACCCGTCACAAACCCATCTCCCTCGCAATTACATTATTTGCCATTTGCCTCTCGTTTTCCTATCCCCCACTTCACCCTTGCCGTTTTATTCGCCCTCTTTTTCCCAATCTTCTCCTCTCTCTTTTGCTTGCCCTTCGTTTGCTCGTTTGGTTGGAATAGATGTTTATTTATTGCTAAACAGAGAACCTAAGATCTATGGATACTCATCCGCTTGCTAATCTTTTTAAGAGATCCAATTATGATGAACCAATCGCTAGTGAGTTTTGTGGACTAGATTATCCTTATGAAGCTTTGCTCAAAATTTGTGAATCTGAAAATTAAGATGAAGAAATTTATGAAGAGGTTCATGATAAATCCTTGAATAAAAAGCATGATTGCAATGATTTTCCTATAAATTCTCTTGATGACAATTGTGCTAATAATATGCAAAACCCTAAGCTTGGGGATGCTAGTTTTGCTATGTCTACTACTTGTTTCAATGATCCTGATTGGGGTGATTCTTCTTATAACCTTGAAAATTTATGTAAGCCCCATGATGAATATGATATTGATAATAGTGTTTGCAATAATATTGAAAGTGGTTTTGGAAGAGTGTCAACTTTAGATCCCACATATTTGGAGTATGTTCAATCTTATGATATTTTTGATAAAAGTGGGTTTGGAAAGGTCATGACTTTAGTTAATGTTAATCCCACTATCTTGGAAGAGTGTCAACTTTGCATGCATGTGGATCATGTTGAGAATATGTTTTGTGATAATTATTTGATGAATTTGCCTATGATCCTACATGTAATTATTATGAGAGAGGAAAATATGGTCTTAGAAATTTTTATCTTATTAAATTACCTCTCGTCATGTTGAGATTGCTATCGTCTCTTTCTTCTTCCTTGCGTATACTAGTTTTTGCCTGCCTTGAAAATTTGTTTGCTTATAATATGCCTATGCATAGGAAGTATGTTAGACTTAGATGTGTTCGTCACGTGTTTTATTATGCTCTCTTTGTGCTTCAATTCTTGTCTTTCATGTGAGCATCATTGAAATCTCAATGCCTAGCTAAAAAAGGCTTTAAAGAAAAGCGCTTGTTGGGAGATAACCCAATATTTTCCTTGATGTTATTTAATAAATATTGCATCTAACTTCTGTATATATGTGTTTTTATCTTTTACTTAGTGTTTGTGCCAAGTAGAACCTATAGGATAACCTACGATGATAGTTGATTTGATTCTGCTGAAAAACAGAAACTTTGCGCGCACGAATATAATTTTGTTAAATCACAGGAACGTGATTTTGCGTTGATTCTTTTTTATTATGTTCAATACACAAATTGTCCAGAACTTCCTATTTTGTTAGGATTTTTAGAGTTTCATAAGTGTGCGTTAGTTACAGATTGCTACAGACTGTTCTGTTTTTGACAGATTCTGTTTTTCGTGTGTTGTTTGCTTATTTCAATGCATCTATGGCTAGTAAATTAGTTTATAAACCATAAGGAAGTTGGAATACAGTAGGTTTAACACCAAAATAAATAAAGAATGAGTTCATTGCAGTACCTTTTGTGGTGGTTTTGTTTTCTTTCACTAACGGAGCTTATAAGATTTCCTGTTGAGTTTTGTGTTGTGAAGTTTTCATGTTTTGGGTAAAGCTTTTATGGACCATGGAATAAGGAGTGGCAAGAGCCTAAGCCTGGGGATGCCCATGGCACCCCAAGATATTCAAGTATAGCCAAAAGCCTAAGCTTGGGGATGCCCCGGGAAGGCATCCCCTCTTTCGTCTTCGTTCATTGGTAACTTTACTTGGAGCTATATTTTTATTCGCTACATGATATGTCTTTTGCTTGGAGCGTCGTGTATTATATTAGTCTTTGATTTTTAGTTTACCACAATAATCCTTGCTGTACACACCTTTTGGGAGAATCCTATTTGATTAGAATTTGCTAGAATACTCTATGTGCTTCACTTATATCTTTTGAGCTTGATCGTTTTTGCTCTAGTGCTTCACTTATATCTTTTAGAGCACGGTGGTGTCTTAATTTTGAAGAAATTGCTAGTATCTCATGCTTCAGTTATATTATTTTGAGAGTCTTTTAGAACAGCATGGTATTTGCTATGATCATAAAGTTGGTCCTAGAATGATGAGCATCCAAGTTGGGTATAATAAAAACTATCATAGAAAGTGAATTGGATGCTATGATCAATTTGATGCTTGATAATTGTTTTGAGATATGGGGGTAGTGATATTAAAGTCATGCTAGTTGGGTGATTATGAATTTAAATAATGCTTGTGTTGAAGTTTGTGATTCCCGTAGAATGCACGTATGGTGAACCACTTTGTGATGAAGTTGGAGCATACTTTTATTTATTGATTGTCTTCCTTATGAGTGGCGGTCGGGGACGAACGATGGTATTTTCCTACCAATCTATCCCCCCAGGAGCATGCGCATAGTGCTTTGGTTTTTGATGACTTCTAAATTTTTTCAACAAGTATATGAGTTCTTTTTGATTAATGTTGAGTCCATGGATTATACGCACTCTTTCACCCTTCCACCATTGCTAGCCTCTCTTGTACCGCGCAACTTTCGCCGGTACCATACACCCACCAATTACCTTCCTCAAAACAGCCACCATACCTACCTATTATGGCATTTCCATAGCCATTCCGAGATATATTGCCATGCAACTTTCCATCGTTCCGTTCATATGACACGCATTACTTTTGTCATATTGCTTTTTGCATGATCATGTAGTTGACATTGTATTTGTGGCAAGGCCACCTTCATAATTTTCATACATGTCGCTCTTGATTCATTGCATATCACGGTACACCACCGGAGGCATTCATATAGAGTCATATCTTGTTCTAGCTTTGAGTTGTAAATCCATAAAAGTATGATGATCTTCATTATTAGAGCATTGTCCTAGTGAGGAAAGGATGATGAAGGCTATGATTCCCCCACAAGTTGGGATGAGACTTCGGACTTTACAAAAAAAAGAGAAAGGCCAAAAAGAAAAAAAAAGAAAGGCCAAAGAAAAAAAAAGAAGAAGAAAAAAAAGAAAAGAAAAAAATGAGAGAAAAAGAGAGAAGGGACAATGCTACTATCTCTTTTTCCACACATGTGCTTCAAAATAGCACCATGATCTTCATGATAGAGTCTCATATGTTGTTACTTTCATATACTAGTGGGAATTTTTCATTATAGAACTTGGCTTGTATATTACAATGATGGGCTTCCTCAAAAGTGCCATAGGTCTTCGTGAGCAAGCAAGTTGGATGCACTCCACTTAGTTTCTTTTGTTGAGCTTTCATATATTTATAGCTCTAGTGCATCCGTTGCATGGCAATCCCTACTCACTCACATTGATATCTATTAATGGGCATCTCCATAGCCCGTTGATACGCGTAGTTGATGTGAGACTATCTTCTCCTTTTTTGTCTTCTCCACAACCACCATTCTATTCCACATATAGTGCTATGTCCATGGCTCACGCTCATGTATTGCATGAAAGTTGAAAAAGTTTGAGATTATTAAAGTATGAAACAATTGCTTGGCTTGTCATTGGGGTTGTGCATGATTAAATACTTTGTGTGATGAAGATAGAGCATAGCCAGACTATATGATTTTGTAGGGATAACTTTCTTTAGCCATGTTATTTTGAGAAGACATGATTACTTTGATTAGTATGTTTGAAGTATTACTATTTCTTATGTCAATATGAACTTTTATTTTATATTCATTTGGGTCTGAACATTCATGCCACAATAAAGAAAAATACATTATGAATTATTCTAGGTGGCATTCCACATCAAAAATTTCTTTTTTTATCATTTACCTACTCGAGGACGAGCAGGAATTAAGCTTGGGGATGCTTGATATGTCTCCAACGTATCTATAATTTTTGATTGTTCCATGCTATTATATTACCCCTTTTGGATGTTTATGGGCTTTATTTTACACATTTATATCATTTTTGGGACTAACCTACTAACCGGAGGCCCAGCCCATATTGCTATTTTTGCCTATTTTAGTATTTCGAAGAAAAGGAATATCAACGGAGTCCAAACGGAATGAAACCTTCGGGAGCATGATTTTTCGAACGAACTTGATCCGGAGAGCTTGGAGTGCAAGTCAAGAAGCTCCCGATGGCCCCACGAGATAGGCCCCCCCTATAGGGTGCACCCCCCTATCTCGTGGGCCCCTCGGGCGGCCACCGACGTACTTCTTCCTCCTATATATACGTACATACCCTGAAAACATCCAGGAGCACCACGAAACACAATTTCCACCGCCGTAACCTTCTGTATCTGCGAGATTCCATCTTGGAGCCTTCGCCGGCACTCTGCCGGAGGGGGGAATCAACCACGGAGGGCCTCTACATCAACATACTTGCCCCTCCGATGAGTTGTGAGTAGTTTACCACAGACCTACGGGTCCATAGTTATTAGCTAGATGGCTTCTTTGCTCTTTTTGGATCTCAATACAATGTTCTCCCCCTCTCCTGTGGAGATCTATTCGATGTAAACTCTTTTTGCGGTGTGTTTGTCGAGATCTGATGAATTGTGGGTTTATGATCAAGTTTATCTATGAATAATATTTGAATCTTCTCTGAATTCTTTTATGTATGATTGAGTTATCTTTGCAAGTCTCTTCAAATTATCAGTTTGGTGTGGCTTACTAGTTTGGTCTTTCTTGCCATGGGAGAAGTGCTTAGCTTTGGGTTCAATCTTGCGGTGTTCTTACCCAGTGACAGAAAGGGTTGCAAGACACGTATTGTATTGTTGCCATCGAGGATAACAAAATGGGGTTTATATAATATTGCATGAGTTTATCCCTCTACAGCATGTCATCTTGCTTAAAGCGTTACTCTGTTCTTATGAACTTAATACTCTAGATGCATGCTGGATAGCGGTCGATGTGTGGAGTAATAGTAGTAGATGCAGGCAGGAGGCGTTCTAATTATTATGGACGTGATACCTATATACATGATCATGCCTAGATAATCTCATAACTATTCGCTTTTCTATCAATTGCTCGACAGTAATTTGTTCACCCACCGTAATATTTATGCTATCTTGAGAGAAGCCTCTAGTGAAACCTATGGCCCCCGGGTCTATCTCTTATCATATTTGCTTTCAATCTACCTTTATTTGCATCTTTACTTTTTGCATCTATCTTAGAAAATACAAAAAATATATTTATCTTATCATACTATCTTTATTAGATCTCACTTTCGCAAGTGGCCGTGAAGGGATTGACAACCCCTTTATTGCGTTGGTTGCGAGTTCTCAGTTTGTTTGTGTAGGTGCGTGGGACTTTTGAGGAGCCTCCTACTCGATTGATACCTTGGTTCTCAAAACCGAGGGAAATACTTACGCTACACTTTGCTGCATCACCCTCTCCTCTTCGAGGAAAACCAACGCAAGCTCAAGACATAGCACGTCGCTAAAACCAAGCAGCTGAGCTCTGGCTCACAGACCGATCCCGTGTACGTCACCTCCTGTGGCTCTTGGTGCATTGTTCTCGCATGAGCTAATCGTGACGGGTAAGCAAGGGCATGCGACCTGGTGCCCCCGTGGCCACGGGAACCGTGCGCTGGTTGTTTTTCTTTAGGATCTTTGCATGAGAAGACTGGGCACGGTGTCTGTGCTCGGGTCCGTCCATGCAGTGTCGATAAATCCAACGGCTGAGCTCTGTCTGGCGGGCCGACCCCGTTCACGTTACCTCCTTGGGTCGTTGGTGTCTGGCCTTCTCATGCAATAACCTCAGGAAACTCATTTGGCGCAGGCTGCCTAACCATCTCGCAGGACCAACTCAAGCACCCCCAGCCAAGACCAGGCGCAACCCGCCTTGAGGTAGGGCCTCGTGAGTCCTGTACTGGCTCACGGGTGCCCACATACACCTCCTCCAGCCCTTCCATGCAAGCCACGTGCCAGGGCGGGGTTGTACACGCCTCGGGGGCTCTCCTCAGAGGGAGCCCCCTCCCACGCACCAGTGGAAGCACCATGCTTCACGTCGGCCGTCGACACTGCCAAGGAGCGGCTATGCCCGTGCAGGAGCGGAAGCGCTACGCTCCGCGATGGTGATAAACAACTGGGGGTGGCCTCACGGCCGCATTAACCTCAGGGAGCCTACGGGCTTAGTGACTAGCCTCACCGCGCTGCTCTCCCTCGGGAAGGTAGCGCGAGGGGTCTGGGCACGGGGGCTACGCTCAGGTCACGCCCGGCGTACCCCAGCTCGCCAGGCCTCACGGGCCTGGTCTTCGCGCACCCCTCCCAAGCGAGAGCTTGGCGAGGGAAAGGTAGGATGGTCCGTTCGTACGTCAAGGGGGACTCCTGAGCATCGTGACTCAGGAGCCTAACTGGTCACGTAGCCCCTCACCTCTTGGGCTCGTCTTGGTGATCCGGACGACCCAATGACGGTTGAGGTATGTGCGGGGCCGGGCGCTGCCGATGCAGAACACCAAGGCTTTCCCCTGCATCTTTTCCTAAGCTGTTCGCACGTCAAGGAGGACTCCTGAGCATCGCCACTCAAGAGCCTAACTGGTCCCGTAGCCCCTCACCTCTTGGCTCGTCCTGGTGATCTGGCGACCCAACGACGGCTGAGGTACACGCGGGGTCGGGCTCTGCCGAGGCAGAACAATAAAGCAAACAGAAAAGCTGAAGGAGCATAATCTAGTTATTACAAAACACATTGTTCCAAGCAAATAGTTTTAAACGCCTCCCAGAGGCATGTCGCATGATGCAGGATAAAAAGGTGAAAGCAGAATCTTCGGGCCACCTCTTCAGACTTGGGCGTCGCCACCACACGCCAGCGGAACCTCATCGCCAGGCACGTCGCTTGTCCTACCGGCTATGCTTGGAGGGCCAACCACCATGTAATTGTTCAGCATGGCGTCCACAGAGCTCTTCACGGTGGTAGTAGCAGCATCCCGGGAGTCGGTGTTCACCGGAGCAAGGAAGGAGGAGAGGTTGAAGCTAGCATCCTGGAGATAAATATGGTTGACGACGCACGTCAGAGCCGAGGAAGAAAGTGAACGTGCCTTGCCTTCAACCAGGGACGTAAACCCGTTGATAGCATCTTCGAGCACCGGCACGACTTCAGGAAGCAGGGCAGTGGGGCTTTCCCTCGGGGTCGTCACCACCGCCCTTCCCGAGGGACCATCTCCAAAGAGTGCCTTCTGGGCTTGTGGAAGCGCGCCTCAAGGGAGGAGAGGGTGTCGCGTTCCATGGCGGCCACCTTCTTGGCCTCGGACAGGGCTGCATGTGCTGCCTCCGCCTCCTCCCTCAGTTTCACCAGGCGATCGTTCTCTCGAGCCTGCTCTAAGGCCGTCTTCTTCACCTCGACGTCCTGACTAGCAACGGCAGCCTCCTGGGCCTTCAGCTTCTCCTCGCGCTCTTGGAGCTAGCTGGCTTGGGCGGCCTGCTGATCCTGGAGGATCTTCAGGTCAGCCTTCGCGGCACGCCACCGGTTCTCAGCTTCTGTGGCCTCCTTCCGCGCCATGGCAGCCACCCCAAGCGCCTTCTGGGCCTCCTCCGCAGAGCACCAGGCCGCGCGAACAGACTCGTCTGCCCTGAGCCAACCAGAGATCAACCCTAGGCGTCCTTGAGCCGAACGATAGTTTGGGCCCTGAAGCTCACCCTGGAGGAGGTCCAGCGCCGCCTTTGCCTCTTCGAGGGTCCTGGAGAGAGCAGAAGCACCATGTCTCGGCCACGCGCTGAGCAGGGGAGAAGACACCCTCGGCACCAAGGCAGAAGAAACCTCAGCCTCATGAAAGACTGGGGGCTCCGGAGACTGGTCGCCCACAGTGGCCACGACAAGGCTAGGCTGGAGGGGACATGCCTGCCACCTCCTAAAGACGGGCATCCGTATCCTCCGGAGCTAGCGTTTCCCGTGGGGCTGCGGGGGCTGCGACACTCTTCTTCACCTGGGCCGCGGAGGTCGCTCCGTCGCCTGCGGCTGTGGTGATCTCCGTACCTTCCCTCTGCTTCTTCACCGGCTGCTGCCTAGCAACAAGAGAATACGTTCAGCACCACTTCAAGAACTGACAAGCAAGGATAATGAAGAAGCTTACTGGTCAATGAAGACGTATTTCCTCTTCATGCCCAGCAGCGGGACCTGAGGTGGAGCAGCTGGCGCCGAGCCCTTGGGAGTAGGGGAGCTTGTGGTTGGCGCCGCCCGGACGATGTCGGCAAAGGTGGGTTGCTGCCCGGAGAAATCACAGCGGACCTGCTCTTCTTCACAGCTGCTCGCTGGTCCTTCTTCATGGAGGCCACCGCAGACCTCGTGGTGACCCCTGGAGGGCGCGACACCTCCAACATCGGGGGCTCGTCGTCATCATCATCATCCAGCAGATGGTGTAGGAGCTCCTTTTGCTCCGGGGCGGAGGATTCGTCCACGACATCATCCTCGGTGGCCTCGGAGGATTGGACATTGAGGAGAGGAGCACCAAGGTAGTAGGCGGTAAGGAAGACCCCAGCCGCACAAACCCGATGTCGTCGAAGACAGGCATGGCGACAACAACCTCCTCGGCGTCATCAAGGTCGTATAGCGGGAGCCAGCCCTCTGGAGGGTTGCTCGGGTCCTTTCCTGTCACGTAGGTCAGCACCTTGTTGAGCTCCTCCTCCGGAAGGGGATCCCGGCACAGGCGAATCTTGTCGTCATCACGACCAAGCTTCCACAAGGAATGGGGGTGGTCTTGAAGTGGCACGATGCGCTACTTCAGGAACTCCCTGGTGAGCATGGCCCCCATCAGCTTCGCATCCTTCAGCTCCTTGTCCATTGTCCTCACGAACGGCGTCAGGGCAGGGTGGGTGATCTTCTCAGACTTCCACTTATCGGAGATGGGGAATGTGGTCGGCAGCTTCAGCGAGCTCTAGGAGCGCTTGGCACACATCAACACCCACCTCTTCATGATGTCCTCCACCTTCTTCCCAGCGCGGGAGATTGCATTGCCACCCCGCGCTGCGACAAAGCCGATGCACCCGACCGGGTTGTCGCCGGTCTTGCTAAGATAGAAGAAGTGGCGGAACAGGGGAACGGAGGGCAGCACGCCCATGAACGCCTCACAATAGAAGGCGAAGAGCGACAGAAGGAGGATGGAGTTGGAATGGATGTGGAGCGCATGGAGTCCGTACTAGTGAAGGATGGCGAAGAAGAAAGGGGAGAACGGAGGCACCAACCCAGAGTAGATGCTGTGAGTGAAGAAGGGGAAGAAGTTGCTGCCCGCAGGCTCCGGGACAGCGGTGGTGACCCGGAGCGTGGTCTCCCCCTACTCATTGTCGTCGCTCACCGTTAGGAGGAGCGTCGTCTTGAGCTTGCTGACCAATGGAGAGTCCAGAATGGGTCAACAAGCTAACCTTGCTGACCAATCTCATCACTTCCGCACTATCCTCTTGTCTAGGGGACTTGGGGTGCCAACTGAACAACTTCTTTAAAGGAGCGCTGAAGAATTCGGGAAGCCCACGCCGAATAGGGTCCAGAAGAGGAACATCCTCAATATAGAACCATTCCGAAGACCATTCGTCGGACCCCCTCTCCGGA
Source organism: Triticum aestivum (assembly GCF_018294505.1). Taxonomy (NCBI): domain Eukaryota; kingdom Viridiplantae; phylum Streptophyta; class Magnoliopsida; order Poales; family Poaceae; genus Triticum; species Triticum aestivum. The sequence continues at coordinate 210,898,003 of NC_057804.1, read as the reverse complement.
GTCCCGACTGGGTAACCGGATCCGGCTATGCGCCATACTTCGCCGCCACCCACTTCAAATATGGAGCCTCCACCCAGGTGGCAGGGGACGAGGCAGAAGAACTTTTTCCATAGTTCAAAATGAGCCTCGTAGCCTAAAAATAATTCGCAAAGGGCGACAAAACCAGAAATGTGCAAAATAGAACCTGGTGCAATATTGTGCAATTGAATCCCGTAATATTCCAGTAGTCCCTTGAGGAAGGGGTGGATTTGGAATCCTACGCCCCTCAAAAGGAACAAGATGAAGCACACCCTCTCCCCTTGGCTGGGATTGGGGAAATTCTCTACCAATGCATCATCGCCCATAGAAGTTAACCCTGCCCGTACGGAGGCAAGATCCGCGGGGGGAAGATATCCTTGCGTCTGGAGTCGATTGAGCTGGAGATGGGAGACGGAACAACTTTGCCAATCCCCCTCTTAAGGGCCATGACGACGCGAGGAGGAGCCGGGGACACTAGCCATGGTTTGAATTTTTTCTGTGGTTTGCTCTATTGCTTTTGGGGCGATGTGAGATGGCGTTTTGGAGATCTAACCCCGCTATATAGGCGCTTCCTGTGCCTGCTAAAAAAATACAAGGGTAACAGACCATTCGCATTCACTCAGATGCATGGAAATCGAGGCGACGGTAGGAAGGAATTATAAAGATAGGATGCGAAAACCGATGCCGGACTATCATCAATCCGGAGTATGGTGGAGAACCCGCCTTGCAAAGCCGAAGACTTATATCCGCACACTACATCATCATTGAAGGCAAGTTCGGGGGCTACTCAGGGAGTCCTGGATTCGAGGGTCCTCGGGTGTCCTTCCTAAGAGTATGGGCCGGGTTGGATGGGACGTACAAGATCAAGCTAAAGATTATCCTCCATGTCCGAATGGGACTTCTCAATACGTAGATGGCAAGATTAGAGTCTGGGAGTTTCCTTCCCTGATGAACCGACCTTGTACAAACTCTATGCCCCTCCGGTGTGTATATAAACTGGAGGGGTTAGTCCATAGAAGCTATCTTCATTACTATCATTGGAATACCCATAGGTTAGAAATCTAGGGTTTAGCCATTATGATCTCGAGGTAGATCAAGTCTTGTAATCTTCCTACTCGTCGAATATAGAGAAGCAGGAGTAGGGTTTTACCTCCCTTAAGAGGGTCCAAACCTGGGTAAACACGGTGTCCCCTGGTCTCATGTTACCATTGATCCTTAGACGCACAACTTGGCCCCCTACCCAAGATCTGCCGGTTTTGACACCGACAGGGTGCAGACCTTAGTGATTCGGAGTTTTCCTCCAGAGGCGAGTCTGACTCCCCGATGACTGGGAGAGTCCCAATTGATTCCGGGGTTACTAATGGCGCGATCGCATCTGGGTCTCCGGCTAAGAGTTCCATGGTAAGAGAGAGTCCGGCGGGGTTGATCCCCCTGTCATCGAAAAGCGCGATCTGCCCCGGATCTAAGGCTAAGGTAGGTGTGAGTATTGGCCCCTGGACATGATCTGATAGTGGATCCGAAGGGCCCTCTTTATGAGGGTAGGGAGCAGCAGTCGGGGCTACGAATCCTGCAAAGCTTAGATCTCCTCGAATATCAGTAGCGTAGTTCAAGTTCCTGAACCTGATCTGGTGACTAGGGGCGTAGTTGTCGACCTGCTCGAGGCAGTTGGTCGAGTCGGCACGTAGCATGAAGCCGCCAAACACAAAGACCTCTCTGGGGAGAAAAGTCTCCCTGGACACAATATCGTTGTTGATGAAGAGGTGCGCCATCAATCCTTCTGTTGACAACACAACGAAGCTGTCAATGAAAGCACCAACGTCGGATTCAAAACCGGCAGGTCTCGGGTAGAGGGACCCAAGCTGTATGTGTGAGGATCAATGGTAGCGATGGACAAAGGGACACATTGTTTACTCAGGTTCGGGCCCTCTTAAAGGAGGTAAAACCCTACTTCCTTCTTGATTACATTCGATGATTATGGGGGTTACAAGAGTTGATCTACCTCGAGATCGTAGTGGCTAAACCCTAGATTGTCTAGCCTATGAATATTATGATCTTGTCTCCGGTCTACCCTCCAGTTTATATAGACACGGGAGGGGCCTAGGGTTGTACATAGTCAGTTTACCGGAAAATAAACAGCATATCCGGACACTTAATCTTGCCATTCACGCATACAGGAGTCCGATCAAGACACGGGAGGTGGCCTTCTTACTTTATCTCGATAGCCCATCAGTCTGGCCCATATTTAATAGGCCGGACACCCGAGGACCCCTTAGTCCAGGACTCCCTCAGAGAGCGCGGCCACAACCTCCATGAGCGCGCTCACGAGCTGCATTAGCGTGGCTACAATTTGCGACCAGGCAGCTGCGGCTGCTAAAACAGTAGTTGTTCTAGCTTAGATGGCGCTAGCAACATATGTGACGAGGATAGCAAATGGCGAGAGTGGCACCGCATGTGTCCCTTCCATGGAGGCCACCTTACCCTTGATGGAGGCCGGCCACGCCCACGTTGAGGCCGGCCACGCCCAACTCCTGCTGGTTATCCACAAATCGCATGAAGCTTTTCTAAGTACGGTCAGCAACACACGGCCGAAGAGTTGGAATCATCGAGAACGTTCGAGTAGTCGTTGACACGTCTCCAACATATGTATAATTTTTTATTGTTCGATGATGTTATATTATCATTCTTGGATGTTTTACAATCATTTTATAGCAACTTTATATCTTTTTTTGGTGGACTAACCTATTGACATAGTGCCCAGGGCTAGTTGCTATTTTTTGCTTGCTTTTTACTTCACGGGGAATTAATACCAAACAGGGTCCAAAAGCAACGAATCTTTTTGGTGATTTTTTCTAGACTAGAAGACACACGATGGGACAAGAAAGTACCTGAGGGGGCTTCGAGAGGTGCACATCCCACCACGACGCGTCTGGGGGACCATGTGCGCCCAGGTGGGTTGTGCCCACCTCGGCCGCCTCTCGCACCGCTACTTTGCTCTATAAATACCCCAATAATCTAGAAACCCTAGGGGAGTTGACGAAAATCAATTCTAGCCGCCGCAAGTTCCAGAAACCACGTATCCAATCTAGACACCATCATGAAGGGGTTCATCATCCACATTGGTGCCTCTCCGGTGATGCGTGAGTAGTTCATTGCGGACCTACGGGTCGATAGTTAGTAGCTAGATGGCTTCCTCTCTCTCTTTTGATTCTCAATACAATGGTCTCTTGGAGATCTATTCGACGTAACTATTTTTGTGGTGTGTTGTTGGGATCTGATGAACTTTGAGTTTATGATCAGATCTATGTTTTTATCCATGAAAATTGTTTGAGTCTTTTGATCTTTTATTTGCATGATTACTTATAACCTCGTATTTCTTCTTCAGATCTTTTGTTTACTTAGGCCAACTAGATCAATTTTTTCTGCCATGTGCAGAGGTGCTTTGTGATGGGTGTCGGTGTCAAAACTTGCGGATCTCGGGTAGGGGGTCCCGATCTGTGCGTCTAAGGCTAATGGTAATAGGAGGCAAGGGACATGATGTTTTACCTAGGTTTGGGCCCTCTCGATGGAGCTAAAACCCTACTTCCTGCTTGATTGATATTGATGATATGGGTATTACAAGAGTTGATCTACCACGAGATCGTAGAGGCTAAACCCTAGAAGCTAGCCTATGATGATTATGATTTTGTCCCTAAGGACTAAACCCTCCTGTTTATATAGATACCGGAGGAGGCTAGGGTTTACATGGAGTTGGTTACAAAGAAGGAAATATAATATCTGGATCGCCAAGCTTGTCTTCCACGCAAAGGAGAGTCCCATCCGGACACGGGACGAAGTCTTGAGTCTTCTATCTTCACGGTCCAAAAGTCCGGCCAAAGTATATAGTCCAGCTGTCCGGATACCCCCTAATCCAGGACTCCCCCAGTAGCCCCTGAACCAGGCTTCAATGACGAGGAGTTCGGCGTGCAGTTTGTCTTCGACATTGCAAGGCGGGTTCCATCTCCGAATACTCCAAAGTAATTATCGAACACTCAAATTGTGTCCGGATTTGCAAGATGATCTTCACATACCACCGTAGAGAGAATGATATTTCACAAATGTAATCTGCTGAAAAATTTAGACAACCTGACACGACACTACGGTCGGGTCATTATTCGAACCGTTTTCCCACAACCAGCCACAACTCATATTGCGAGGCGGTTTCCTCGGCACATTTTGTCGAAGCAGAGATCATGTCCCCTTATCACGGGATTCCCATCAATACGGTTATGGGTAACCCAACTGCACCATCAATCATGGTGCTTGGGAAATAAGCGGTTCTCAATTGGAAAGTGGGGAGGCACACCGTTCTCGTCGCCTCTATAAAGGGATAAGGATTCCCCATTTTCACCCACGCCTTCTTCCTCCTTTTGCTTATCCATTCTTGCCTCCTCGAGCTCCAGCGCCCTAGTCCACGCCATCTCCGCATAGCCAAACATGTCCGGAGTAGGAGGCAAGTGGGTGGCCTCCACCGTGAAGGAGGAGCATATTGCGAAGCTCTGGGCGGCCGGATACTTGGCTGCAGACATCGTGTACCGGCTACCGGACGAAGGGCAGATCATTCCAACTCCGGAACCCCATGAGAGGGTCGTGTTTCTCGCCCACTTCGTCCGTGGACTGGGATTTCCACTTCATCCCTTCGTCCGCGGGCTCATGTTCTACTACAGGCAAGATTTCCATGATCTAGCCCCAAATTTCCTCCTCAACATCTCGGTGTTTATCGTCGTGTGCAAGGCCTTCCTCCGCATCAAGCCTCACTTCGGCTTGTGGCTACGAATCTTCTGCGTGAAGCCGAAGATCGTGAGCGGCCAGCAAGCGGAGTGTGGAGGCACCATGGTGGGCAAGATGCCCAACGTCACCTGGCTTGACGGCTCCTTCACGGAGACCGTGAAAGGGTGGCAATCGAGGTGGTTCTACATCACCGAGCCGTGCGACGCCAACTAGGCGGCGGCCCTCGTATTCCGATTCGGGATTCCCATGCGGCTCACCTCCTGGGAAAAGAAGGGCCTGGCCTGGGGCGAGCCTGCGGAGCTGACCGGACTTCAGAACTGCATCAATAATATGAAGGATAAGAAAATCAAGCTTGTCAACGTGGTCCAGGTCATGCTTGTCCACCGGATTCTTCCGTGCCAAAGATGGGCATTTACTCTGTGGGAGTTCGTCCCAGCCGAACACCAGATACTTCGAGAGCTCTACGGCATGACACACAAGGACGCATGGAAGGCGCTGTTCAAGGCCTCCGAAATACCTCCTCCCACATCCGAGGACCGTGGACTTCACGCCACGCGGCTCCCCCGTCCGGTGAGTTTTCTGACTATTATCGGGCGTAGATTTTCCTAGTGTACTCATGGGAGGATCTTAAGTCATTGTGTGTATTTAATCAGAAGTATGTGGAGACGGTGGAGCGGATTGACTGTCGGGCTCCACTGCCAGAAGGTCCAGCAGATGCTCTCCTGACGGAGATGCTAGTCCCGGCGCCCTACAAGGCACCGAAAAAGAAGGCCGAAAAGAAGGCCCTAGGGACCAGGAAGGGTCTCCGGCGTAAGGTCGTACCGGACGCCTCGTCCGAAGGGGAGGAGGAAGAGGAAAGGGCCGCTCCATCCGGAGAGGACGAGGGGCTTAAGAAGGCGGCCCAGGGGACCAGGAAGGGTCCCTAGCGCAAGGCCGTCATACCCTCGTCGTCCAAACACGACAAGGCAGATTCCTCCCGCGGAGGCGGGGAGAAACACAAGGAAACTCTGCCTCCCTGCACTAGGGAGGATAAGAAGAGGAAAGCCGCCCCGGAGGGGGAGGCTAGGACGCCCAAGAAGGGAAAGGCGTCCCTTCCGGATTACTCCACCACGGCCGCCTATAGCGAGGAGGAGTGGCTGCCCAGGGGGAAGCCCCTAGTAATATCGTAAGTATCCGCACTATGTTGTACTTTAGTGCGACCTTGCTTAATAGTCTGTTATAACGCCGAACACGTATATGCAGTCCGGCCAGGTTCCATCCCGAGGTATCCTCTTTGGATGGGGCCTTGAGTGATTCGGCGATGAACTCCCTCCCGACGACCACTACCCCTCGGCCTGCGGATGACACGGAGGTGTTGTACCAAAGGCTCCCCGAGCAGGGGGAGGTGACTTTGGAGACGCCCCAAGGCGAGATTCCATACGCTGGGCATACGAGGCGTAAGATCCCCACGGATTGTGCCGACAAGAGCCGCAGCAAGCCGGGCTCCCAGCCGGACACTGTACCGGAACCTCCAATGGTTCCGGATTTGGGCAGGCGACCCCTTGCTAAGGAGGGCAAGCCGTCCGTGCCGATGACTTGCGTTACACCAGAGGCATCGTATAGTCTGCTGGAAGCGCTTCGTGGCGCTTCCATGGATGAAGAGCATCGTACTCTTATGAGTGTGGTGATTCAGAAGGTTTTGTCCGCCAAGAGCGGACTAACCAAAGCCTACACCAGCCTCCTGATAGGCTTTGAGGTAAGTAATCAAAAATGTGTGAAATTATCACTCGGTAAGTAGTAGCCCCTTATACTCTATTTGGTGTTCGGAACGAAAAGCCAAACGGAGGGTCGATTATAATCCGCAGGAGTCTAATAGTAGGTGTGCATGTGAATAAGCAGGCGGTGCTGCTTACCGCTGCTGCCCGCATGGCCGAGGTCACCGGACTTAAACGGGACCTGGAGCAGGCACATGGAGAGCTCGGCCTCACGAAGAGGCAGCTCGAAGGGAACAAAGGTGAGTGATACCCCTTTCGCATATCATAAAGAATAGACAAAATTGGTGATTCTAACGACAAAGCGTTGTGACTTTGTAATAGGGGCCACAACCGAAGTGGCGTCCCTGAAGAAAGCACTATCCGAGGCCGAAGACAAGGCGGCCATGGAGCACATTGAGCGCGAAAAGCAGAATGCTAGGGTGGGCGAGGTACAGCAAGAGCTCCAGGAGCTCGGCAAGAAGTTCGACTCCTTGGAGCGTGACCTCAAGATGAAGGAGTCTAAGCTTGCGAAGGCCCTTGCGAGTATGAAAGACGCCAAGGCTGAAGCCGAAAAGGAACAGCAGGAAATCTAGGCGGCCAAGAAGATAGCGGTGGGTAAGACATTCTTTATGCAAAGCAAGCATGTGGAGGAGGTGTTTCTCTTACTTACCCGAATTCAGAGCTCTCTAGGGGCATTCGCAGATCTGCCATGTAGCGTATCAGATGCCGCGGAGTTCTACCGTGCCGAGGAGGGGAGCTCGACGGAGAAGCTGTTATGGTCCCAGTATGCTGGAGCCGAACACCCGATGCCTCTGAGTGACCAATTGAAGCAATTGGTTGAACTCCACAGGGTGGCCGAAGTGGCTATGAAAGATTTCATAGTCCGGATGTGGCCTGGTGAGCCCTTGCCCGCCAGCTACTTCGGCCTGATAAAGCGGATGGTAAACGCATGTCTGCGGCTTGAAGTGATCAAGCGATCCGTTTGCATTGAGGGTGCCCGCCGAGCCTTTGCTCGTGCGAAGGTGCATTGGGGCAAGCTGGATGCGGAGAAGCTGGTGAAGGATGGACCGCCGGAGGGCAAGGCGCATCACTGTCCCAAAAAATATTATGATGGCGTTATGAAAGGCGCTCGTCTCGTGGCCAATGAATGCACCAAGGACACTATCTTTGAGTGAATGTACTTCTGTCATTGTTTTAATATAAAGACGAAGTTACTTGCGCAATATAGCGCTTCTTGATTTAAAATATTACCTTCTGTGCGGCTGTTTATAAAATTCTGAAAGTAGGCATGTCGTCGGCTTCCGCCCCCGCATAACTAGTACCGGGGTGTTCCTGGAAAAACCCAGACACTCTTTATCCAAATTTTTGGTCCCTGAAGGAGGTGTTTGGCGCAGCGAACAAGGCAATCGTACTATGCGGGTTTATAACTTTCACTTAACCATAGAAGTCTACAATTTTAAATTTCAGCAAAGCCCCTAGAATTCGGAAAACTGAAATGGGGGATATATACGCCTAAATCGGACGAGACCGATTCCTCGCCTAAAGCAGAAAAAATCTTTAAGGATTTTAAGACCTCTCGAACAGCGACCAGCTCTCGCCGCATCATGCCGGTCAGTTTTCGGCTTTCTCTTCTGAGTTGCTCGTCCGGAAGAACCGGGACACAATCGCAGTAGTTCTCCCTGTGCTACCTTAGCCGAAATAACGGGACGTAAGGTGACAAAACAAGGGAGCCGGGCAAACCCAACTTTTGACCCAAGACATGATTCGGAGCTGATGCATATAATACTATAAGTTCGGGGTGCCGCACTGTTGAAAGTGTTCGAACTTGTCTTGCCGCATTATGGGGCGCCATAAGAAGCCCCTGGCAAACTGAACGTACCAAGGTGTAGAGATGCAATATTAATAAACATTTATAGGAAAAATGTGCAAATAGGGATAATAAGCTGATGCTATATATTATCTCCCATTGATGAATAATACGTCGAAGCGTATTTTTACTGTGAATGCGTTAAGCAGAAGTAAATAGGACTATTTGACATGTCCTATCCAAAGGCGGGCTGCATGTAGGTATATAAAACAGGTATAACAATCGTGAACAGATTCCACCTGGGTATTCCCTTTGTGCGCAAAGCCTTTTGCCTCCTTGGTTTTCTCTCCTGTGCAAGTCCGACAATCCGGCTCTTCTGAAGAGGATGCCCGAAAGCAGTATCCTGAAAGATAAAGGGGGGTTATTAAAGTATGTTGCGGCTGAGCCGCACTGTTGACTGAGTCCCTATTGTGCCTCCGCCTATGCCCATGGTATTTTTAGTGTGTAATTATGTATGCGCGGCACGAATGCTGCCTTGATGGGGCTGGAGCGGAGGCCGGATTGCTAGTCGCGCTCTTGGCGTGCCTGGTGATCCTGTTGCGGGGTACTCTATACTCGCTTGATGGTGTTCGGGGTTGTTGTCGCCGGATTGGTGGTTTGCCGGAGAAGGCCACATTGTACTTCCACCGCGAGGGCTGCAGTATGCTCTGTACGGAGAGAGCGGTCCATGTTTCTGTTGACTGTTATGACCCCGCGAGGTCCTGGCATCTTGAGCTTGAGGTATGCATAGTGTGGTACCGCATTGAATCAAGCGAATGCGGTTCGTCCAAGCAGTGCATGATAACCACTACGGAAAGGGACGATATCAAAGATTAACTCTTTGCTTTGGAAGTTATCCAGAGATCCGAAGACCACTTCCAATGTTATAGAGCCCGTGCAACGGGCCACTACTCCTGGAATTACACCTTTGAAGGTGGTTTTGGTGGGCTTGATCCTTGAAGGGTCGATGCCCATTTTGCACACTGTGTCCTAATAAAGCAGGTTCAGGCTGCTGCCGCCATCCATAAGGACTCGCGTAAGGTGGAATCCGTCGATGATTGGGTCTAGGACCAATGCGGCTGAACTGCCGTGACGGATGCTGGTAGGGTGATCCCTACGATCAAAGGTGATCGTACATGCTGACCATGGGTTGAATTTTGGGGTGACTGGCTCCATCGCGTAGACGCCCCGCAGTGCTCGCTTCCGTTCTCGTTTGGGGATATGGGTGGCATAGATCATGTTGACCGTTTTCACCTGGGGAGGAAATTTCTTCTCTCCCCCTGTGTTCGAACGCCGGGGCTCCTCGTCATCGTCGCTGTGCAGCCCCTTGTCCTTGTTTTCGGTATTTATTTCACCCGCTTGTTTGAACACCCAGCAGTCTCTATTAGTGTGGTTTGCTGGCTTATCTGGGGTGCCATGAATTTGGCACGAGCGTTCAAGTATGCGGTCCAGACTGGATGGTCCCTGATTGTTTCTTTTGAACTGCTTTTTCTGCTTCCCGGATTTGGATCCGCTGAATCCGGCATTGATTGTCGTGTCTTCAGTGTTGTCGTCGTTGTTCTGTCACTTATGCCTATTGCGTCGTGGCTTGCCATTATTATCGCGGACATCTGAGGTGCTGAATTTATAGGCGTGGTGCTACTGCGAGCCAACCACCTGTCCTCGCCCGCGCAAAAGCGGGTCATTAGTGTCACGAGGGCCGCCATGGACTTTGGTTTTTCCTGGCCGAGGTGTCGGGCGAGCCACCTATCATGGATATTATGCTTAAAGGCCGCTAGGGCTTCGGCGTCCGGACATTTGACTATTTGATTCTTTTTGGTTAGGAACCGAGTCTATAATTTCCTGGCTGACTTTCCGGGCTGTTGGGTAATGTGGCTCAAGTCATCGGCATCCGGTGGTCGCACGTATGTGCCTAGGAAGTTGTCGAGGAATGCGTCCTCCAGGTTTTCCCAACTGCCAATGGAATTTGCCGGCAGGCTATTTAGCTAGTGCCAGACAGGTCCTTTGAGCTTAAGGGGAAGATATTTGATGGTGTGTAGATCGTCTCCACAGGCCATGTGAATGTGGAGAAGAAAATCTCCGATCCATACTGCGGGGTCTGTTGTGCCATCATATGATTCGTTGTTTACGGGTTTGAACCCTTCTGGGAATTCATGATCCATCACTTCGTCAGTGAAACACAGGGGGTGTGCGGCGCCTCTATGCTGGGCTATGTGGCTACGTAGTTCGAATGATTCTGGTTGGCTGTATTCGGCCCGGCCGGACTTGTTGATAGTGTATCCAGCGTGACGATCATCGTCACGTGTTGGGGCGTGCCCCCATGATCCGTAGATCGATCTCGGCTGTCCTGCCTTGTTTTCCAGTATATCTTGCACGTCCTGCCTATTGCCCCGGGTCATAGTGTATTGGCGTGGGGGTGCAGGCTAGTATTCGGGCTGATACATTGTTTTATCCCGACCACGAGGTGGCCGGTCAGCCGTGTGGCGCTCGAGTACATATTCCTCAGCTGCCAGGACTTCGGGCCATCTGTCTGTGAGCAGGTCTTGATCAGCTTGGGGCTGATGCTGCATCTTTTTTAGGCTCCTCACAGTGGCCATAAGCTGGCGCTTGAAGCTCTCCTGCTCCACGGGGTCCTCAGGCACGCCGAACTCTTCGTCGCCGAGGCTAATCTCGTCTTCAGAGGGGGGGCATGTAGTTGTCCTCCTCCGAATATCCATCCGTCGCCTGTTCGTCTGGGTTGACCTGCCCGTCTTCCTGTTCGGCTTGCTCGAAGGCAGGCTGATCGGGGTTGTATTCATCTTCGGCACCATCCGGACTGTTTTCGTCACCTGTGCCGGTATTGCTGTGGCGGGGCTTGGAGTGGCGCTGACGACGTCCATGCTTTTGCTTTCTTCCTTGAGGGGTTATCCTCCATTGCCTCATCGCCATTGGTTTCTTTCGGAGTGTCCACCATATATATATCATATGAGGAGGTGGTTGTCCACCGCCCCGTGGGCGGTGGTTCCTGTTCCTCTCCTGCATCGTCATCCATACCATCGATGTCTTCAGAGTCCAAGTAAAGCACATCTGTTAAATAATCGACCGTGGTGATGAAGTGGGTGGTGGGTGGGCAACGAATTCTTTCGTTGCCTGCTTCCCACTCGAGCCGGACATAGTTCGGCCGAGAGTCTCCTGACAAAGAGAGAGACTTTAAGGAGTTCAGCATGTCGCCAAAGGGCGAGTGCTGGAAGATATCCGCAGCGGTGAACTCCATTATCGGAGCCCAACCAGATTCGGTGGGCTCGGAGGTGTGCAGACTAGAACCTGCAGCCGGATACGAGTCCGGGGGTCCGGTGTCACAGGCTTGTGTCGGATTTCGGGTTCCGGGAGACCCTCAAGGTTCGAACACTAGGGTGCATGCCGAGATCACACCTCCTGCCTACCCATGTCTCGCCGCCTCGCAAGGATCTAAAACTACACGAAGTACAACACAAGGGACACGAGATTTATACTGGTTTAGGCCACCATTGTGGTGTAATACCCTAGTCAAGTTTGTGGTGTGTGGATTGCCTCAGGGGCTGATGAGGAACAATACAATGGAAGAACAGCCTTGCGAGGGTCTGTTCTTGGCTGGAGCGATGAACTGCTAGGGGAGCTTAGTCTCCTCTCTCTCTCTCTCTCTCTCTCTCTCTGTATCAAATGCCTCTAGGCTCTTCCGTCTATCGATGCCGATTCCTCTACCATGTGGGTGGCTAGTCCTATTTATAGGCGAAGGCCCCGGGCCTCTTCCCAAATATTGAGCGAGAAGGGCGCCAACAATTGGCCATTTTGAAGGGGAACATCTAGTACACTTATCCTGACTAAAGTTGGTCCTCGCCTGCCAAAGACCCTGACGATGACGTCGGCTTGGGCTCCACGATGACCTCCGTTCTGCCGTCCTGCTGGTCTTGGTCTTGTTGCACCGAAATGGTTGCCTTTGCTTTATACTCTTGCCTGCGCTTGCCCCCTTTGTACCAAAGAGGAAACAAGGACTCTACGCAGGCCGGCGCCCGCCTGGCGCCCGCCTGGCCTTGGTCGTCATGGCTTGCATCATGGGCACCTCGTGAGGTACCCCGCCTTGATCTCTCCACCTCCTCGCGATCCAGCCTGACGAGGTTGTGCCTGAGGAAGCCTCCTGTCATACGCCCCGCGAGGCTTGGCCCCTCGCGAGGGTCTTGAGCATGTGTTGATGAATATGGGCCGTAATGTCCCACTCCTTGAGCCACGCCGCAGGCCGCAGGTAGGCAAGTCTGGGTGCCCCCATGGCCAAAACACCGACAGTAGCCCCCGGGCCCAAGGCGCGCTTGGACTTGGCTTAGCAGAGAAGCGAAGGGGCAAGTGCGAAGAGCCGCGGGACCCAATAGTTTGCGGCCTTGGGCGCCGCGTGGCGATTGATTGGACATGGGCGGACCCTATGGTTGTACACAGTCGCCTCTCTTCTCGCCGCTCGCGCGCCTCCCTCTCCTCCTTCTCTCGAGCTCCAGCCTCTGCCTCCAATCCAATCTCGAATTCTCCCCCTTCCTGTCGCCATGGCTCCGACGAAAAAGGGGAAAGGGCAAAAGCCTGTGCCTTCGCCCCGCCCGCCGTCGTCGACGGCTCCTGCTGTCGACCGGTCGATCATACTCAACCGGGAAGGCTTGGACAAGGTTAGTTCTGCCCTTTCCACCATCTTGAACGAGTGCGGGAGGACGACGGTCTGGCCCGCGTCTCACTTCTCCATTGACAGAATAGTCACCGAGGTTCGGTACTTCGCCGATGCCCTGTGGGCGGGACTGGTTCCCCCCTTCTCTGATTTCTTCAACGCTGTACTTTCCCATTACCAGATCCACATGATGCATTAGGGTCCCGAATCCATTACTCTTCTGGCCGTATTCGCTTTTGTCTGCGAGGCGGTGATGGGCATTCCTCCTTCAGTTGCCTTGCTGCGCCACTTCTTCTCTCTCCACCTCAGCGATCCCACCCAATGCTCGTGGTGCGTGAGCTTCCATGCCGCACCTGAAATAGCGGCCTCGGGGATTGATTTCAGCCTTCCTCCGCCTGCGCCTGGGTTCCGTGAGCGGTGGCTGTATGTGGATGTCGAAGTGCCCAACCCCCTGCTTTCGGAGCCAACCTTGCCCGCTATCCCCAATTCGGGCTGGGGCCAGGAGACGCTCACGAGCCCCCGGCTCGTCTTCGTCTGGCATCGCTTCGCGAACTTGAGGGCGCTCGGTGTGACGGCACCCAAGGTGGTGAATGAGTTCCTCCTGTGCTGCATTGCCCCTCTCCAACGCCATTCCCGCCGGATGTGGGCCTTCGGGGGCGTGAAGACCGCATGAGGCTCCAAGAGGAAGATCTGACACCTGAAGTGCTGAGGAAGGTTGTCATGATCTTGACTGGGGACCCTTCCCCTGGCAGCATCCGACAAGGTGGTGCCCTGCTGTACCTTTTCTCGAACAGGGCTGATTTTGTGAAGCAGATGCCCAGCTTCGATGAATGGGGGCTGCGCCCCGCAGGCCTCAAGGGACCTTGCGAGAACCCAGTTGTGGTGGTGGCCCTTCCGGTTGCCCGCGGCGGTCCCTCCTCGAGTAGCAAAGCTGGGAGGCAAGGGCCATCGGGGGCTGAGGGAGCCACCGTCGAGACGATGACGTCGTATGGAACTCTTGAGGCGGCAGCTCCTGAGGCCTGTCCTGCGGCGGCTGAAGGTGTTGAGCCGTGGCCCGCGGCTCCCGTGGCAGAGGCCCTTGAGGCCCCGGCCACTCTTCCTAGTGCGGCGTCTGGCGGCGTGCGCCAGGGCGATGCCCCTGACGACGGTCGCATTGGCGCTTCTTCCTCGTCGCAGGCTGATCCTTGTGCCGAGCTCCTGGGCCGCTTCCGTGTGGACTTCGACGCTCTCCGAAAGAGTAGGGAGGCCTTGGGTGACGATTACCCTTGCCGCGTATTGAAGCGCAGGAAGTACTTCGCCACTGATGAGTAAGCCTTCCCCTTTCTCAGTCCCTTACTTCCCTGCTGCTTCAGCTGATCATTGCCCTGCAGGACCCTTCCTGCCGAGCTTGCAGAGATGGTTGAGGAGCCATCCCTCCAGGCCTCACCCTCTCCACCGTCCCCAAGCGCCCCGAGCTCAAGCACTGCCCTTGTGGTGAGGCCGGTTGGAGAGGTGGGTCATCCTGTGATGCGTCATGATTCTGCACACCTCACGACCATCCTTCGCGAGCCTTCCCTGGGCATAGCCAGCCTGCCCTGGGCTCTTCGATTGGTCGTGGACGGCGGCTGGCTGAGGTCGATCTTGCGTCCTTCCTTGGAGGACGAACCGACTCTAGGCCAGGCTTCTAGCGAGGTGCGTCCGGCCATCGCGGGGGCGCCAACCCCCAGCCCTCTGCGTAGAGGGGGACCGCTGGTTCGTGGCCTTCCGCATGTGCCCGGGGCAGAGGATGATGCGGAATACGTGCTCGAGCGTGCTCGGGAGCGCCGCGCCCTCCGCCAAGGGTTCCTCCGGAGGGCGGCGGACGTAGTGAGCCAGCTTGGTGTAGAGCTCGCTGACGAGGACGCGCGCCTTGAGGCCGAGGGCCTACGCCTAGCTGAGGAGAGGCGCAAGATGAAGGTGGCCATTGCCCTTGCGCACCACCATCATGACCTTGATAATGAGAAAGCCGAGGCGTCGCTGGCGGCTTCTCGGGAGGCCTTCTCCCGGGCCATCTTGGAGGCTCAGGAGGCTGACCAGCGATGCAGGGCTGCAGAAGAGCGGGCGTGGGAGCTCCGGGCCTGGAGTAGCTCCCTGGAGCAACAGGTGGAGTTGTGTGAGGCGGCTCATGCGTTGCTGAAGGGGGCTCGGTTGACCGGGCGGAGCTTCAGAAACATGACGAGGCGCTGACGCTGGAGGCCACCGAGCGCACCCTGGACCTCGAACGATTGGAGATGAGGGAGCGCCTGGTGGCGCAGGAGGAGGATGACATTGCCGCGAGGGAAGCCCGAGCCTCAGAAGAGGTAGACCGCCGGGTGGCGGCGGCCCGCTCGAACCTCGAGCGTGAGTTCGGGGAGAGGCTGGAGTTGATCAAGGTCGAAGCAGAGGGCAGGACCGCCGCCCTGAAGGCCAAGCTGGATGAAGTGACGCAGCGTGCGGACGCTGCTGGGGCCGCCCTTGGCGCAGCACAGGCGGAGCTGGCTTCCTCCCGCACCAAGGTGCTTCTTCTCCGTCAAAGGGTGGACGCGGCCGAGGCCGTCGCGCGGCGGAGCGAGGACGAGACACGCCAGCGGTAGACCTTGGAGCACATGCATGCCCCCATGCTCAGCGCACTCCGGGAAAGAGCTAACACGGCCTTGGGCAACATCTGCGAGGAAGCCATTGGGGAGCCCCATGTGGTCAACTATGCTGGCAACCTTCAGTTTTTCACCGACGTGGTGATGCAGCTGGAGACTCGGTCGGGCAGAGCCAACAGGTTGGTGGAGGAGAGGAGCCACGCCCTGCTTGGGCGTGCTTTTTCTCGTGTCTTCAGCCATCTTTAGAACATGGACCCCCATTTTGACTTCGATGCCGCCATCGCACCGGTGCCCCTGGCCATCCGGGGCAACCTGGTGCATTGGGTGGAAGACAACGTGGATGCCCTTGTTAGGGCCTTCACCGCCGCCGCCGACGGTGTGGTCGTAGCTGCTGATGAGGGTGGAGTGGTGAACGGTCCTGGTGCTGGTGAGGGCGGAGCAGAAGGTGAGGGCGGAGCAGACGGTGCTGGTGCCCCTGAGGATGCATTGGGGGATTTATGCGATTGACCGCGCACTGTTCCTGCTTTTTACCCTGCGCAGAGAGAGTTCGGGCTTGGCCCAGAAGGTTGTAAGAGCATTTTGGGAGGGGGAGCCCCTCATCTAAACACTTTCAGCTAGCGTATTTGTAGACATGATATTGCACGTATGCCCATACCGAGCGACTAGTTTTGTGATGAGCCGACTGGCTTGTTTACCTTTGACCCGCGTGGGCCTCGAGCTAGCCTGTGGAGGGCCGTGGTGTCCTGAGTGCCTCTTGAATGCGCCTATTGAATCTGTAAGGAGAACCTCCTGAGAGGGCGTGGCGACGGCAGTCTGGGCTGCGCACATGCTGGGCCTGGCCCGGCTCGCGAGGGGCTCATGAGGGGAGGCAGCTGAAGCTGGACGGACGCAAAGCGATAACCAGAACGCAAGAGATTGCTCGAACGAGACTAAACACCCCTTCCACGAATACACGCAAGTTTCACGCTCAAATCCAACTTAAATCCAACAGGGAAAAGCGACAACCAAGGGGAAAGGCAAAAAGAGCAGAAAAAGCCGCGTCCGACACCTAGTCTGGTCTTCGATATCTTCTCACCAGCACGGAGCTAGGTGCTACCACTGGACGTGGGCGGGAGCCCCCGAGGCCCGAGGGCGGCTCTTCGGAGACTCTGGGGCGTGTACAGCCCCACTCATTATTACGTGAGAGTGTCACGGGGCGGCGAGCTTCACAGGCACTTCGCCTTCTTCACAGGTACCAACCTTGCTTCATATCGCTGGACGAGGGCCCCGCCTTGCACCACACTCTGTTGCCATCGACGACGGCCGGAGACCGAGGACGCTGCCGATGGGATAGAGCGGTCGCCAGCGGTTCCCCCGACGACCACGGGTCCTCTGCCGGGGGTAGGCCCTGGGGCACCTCCCCGGCAGAGGCCCTACCTCCTGAGGGCGCCTTGTTTCGAGTGCCGCGTGGGCGAGGCAGGATCTCGTCCCCTCTCCTGCAGCCCCCGGTGCCCTCCTCCTGAGGGGTGGGGAGCTGCTGGATTGGGGCAGCCACCCGCCGCGACGACCTGTACCTCCTGTGATCCATGGTTAGCGTATGCCTGTTCCTGAGGACTTAGCGGTACCCGATAGTCGCTGCCTCCGGCGCGGTCGACGAGGCCTTCCCTGGGCTCCTGAAAGAGCTCAGCCTCAGGTATTTCTTCTCCCCAACATGGGCCGAGGAACTGGCTATGGTCCTCTTCCTGCGCGTGTCCTTGATCCACCATGTGGGGCACATACGACTCCGGGGCCGCCGCCCCGAATGCCTCGCCGTAGTGCCCCGTGTGCCATGTAGTTCTTCTCGAGGTGCCAACCTGGGGGTGATAGCGTGTCAGCTCACCGGGACCGTGGGCCATAGTGGATCCCCCTTCGCTGGTCGGAGACGGAGGCGGCATCGTTGGTGGCCAGGCGCTGACGGCCAGGTTGGCGTTGGAGTGGCCCTGGAATCCGCTTGGAGCTGTGCGGACGCGCATGGGGCCTCTGTGCGGTCCGCCTTCTGCCTGAGGCGGCAGCTGGGTGCAGAAGGGGTGAGCCCCCGAGGCTGCAGAGCCCAGGAGCTCTGCCATCCGCTCCAGTAGCACGCCGCGGCCGCCCTCCAGTAGCCTGAATTGTAGCCGTTCTCGAGCTATCATTAGCGCGGCCCTTGAGTTCCCCTGCTCCCGCCGTGAGTATGGCACCGTGGCTGTGGCGTGGCTTGAGGCCATCGCTGCCGACCGCACCTACCGCGGTGTGAGAGATGGTGCCGTTTGACCGCGTCTCCCGCGGCCCGCAGCGCCCTGCGGATCATGGGCTACCTGGGGCACGGGGTTGAGGTCACCCTGGGCAAGCGGCTCTGCGTGGGCGGGCCAGGCCGCCGAGGGATCGGGATTGCCCATTGGGTCGCCGGATATGGTGATGATGATGCAACGGGCAGCGAAACACGAGGCGACGGAAGGCAGATTCCGGCGCACCCCTACGTGGCGCGCCAAATGTCGAATTTCGGGTTCCGGCAGACCCTCAAGGTTTGATCATTGGGGTGCACGCGGAGATCACACCTCCTGCCTACCCATGTCTCGCCGCCTCGCAAGGATCTAAAACTACACGAAGTACAACACAAGGGGCACAAGATTTATACTAGTTCAGGCCACCATTGTGGTGTAATACCCTACTCTAGTTTGTGGTGTGTGGATTGCCTCAGGGGCTGATGAGGAACAGTACAATGAAAGAACATCCTTGCGAGGGTCTGTTCTTGGCTGGAGCGATGAACTGCTAGGGGAGTTCAGTCGCCTCTCTCTCTATTTCTCTGTGTATGAGATGCCTCTAGGCTCTTCCGTCTACCGATGCCGATTCCTCTACCTTGTGGGTGGCTAGTCCTATTTATAGGCGAAGGCCCCGGGCCTCTTCCCAAATATTGAGAGGGAAGGGCGCCAACAATTAGCCATTTTGAAGGGGAACATCTAGTACACTTATCCTGACTAAAGTTGGTCCTCGCCTGCCAAAGACCCTGATGATGACGCCGGCTTGGGCTCCACGATGACCTCTGTTCTGCCATCCTGCTGGTCTTGGTCTTGTTGCACCGAAATGGTTGCCTTTGCTTGATACTCTTGCCTGCGCTTGCTCCCTTTGCACCAAAGAGGAAACAAGGACTCTGCGCAGGCCGGCGCCCGCCTGGCCTTGGTCGTCATGGCTTGCGTCATGGGAACCTCGTGAGGTACCCCGCCTTGATCTCTCCACCTCCTCACGAGCCAGCCTGACGAGGTTGTGCCTGAGGAAGCCTCCTGTCGTCCACCACGCGAGGCTTGGCCCCTAGCGAGGGTCTTGAGCATGTGTTGATGAAGATGGGTCGTACTGGGCCACTCCTTGAGCCACGCCGCAGGCCGCAGGCAGGCAAGTCTGGGTACCCCCATTCCCATAACACCGACAGCTTCCTTGGGGTTGAAGTCTGTGTTTGGCTCTATCGCCGATGGTAGTGCGGCCTCCGAGGCGGGAACCATCCACCCGTCCTCGGATGACGCAATCTGCCCTGGATTTAGGTCCAGGGCTCCTGCAGGTGCGATATCCCGAGGGTTGTCCAACAGCAGGTCTAAGCCGTGTTTATCGTGACTGTCCAGCGCACGTGGCGCAGGCCCGAATCCGTTGAAGATCAAGTCTCGCTGTGTAGTTCAAGTTTCCGAACCTGACCTGCTGGCCAGGGGCGTAGCTGTCGATCTGCTCTAGATGGCCAAGCGAATTGGCCCGCAGTGCGAAGCCGCCGAATACAAAAATCTATCCAGGGAGAAAGGTCTCACCCTGGACCGTGTTGTTGTTGATGATTGAAGGAGCCATCAAGCCTTACAGCGACGACACAGAGGAACTCTCAATGAAAGCACCAATCTCGGGTAGGGGTCCCGATCTGTGTGTCTAAGGCTAATGGTAACAAGAGGCAAGGGACACAATGTTTTACCCAGGCCCAGGCCCTCTTGATGGAGGTAAAACCCTACTTCCTGCTTGATTGATATTGATGATATGGGTATTACAAGAGTTGATCTACCAAGAGATCGTAGAGGCTAAACCCTAGAAGCTAGCCTATGATGATTATGATTGTGTCACTAAGGACTAAACCCTCCGGTTTATATAGATACCGGAGGGGGCTAGGGTTTACATGGAGTCGGTTACAAAGAAGGATATAATATCCGGATCGCCAAGCTTGTATTCCATGCAATGGAGAGTCCCATCCGGACACGGGACGAAGTCTTGAGTCTTGTATCTTCACGGTCCAACAGTCTGGCCAAAGTATATATCGTCTGGATACCCCCTAATCCAGGACTCCCTCAATGGGTTCGATCTTACGGTCCTTGATCCTAGTGACAAAAGGGGAACCAACACGTATGTATCGTCGCCATTAAGGATAACAAGATGGGGTCTATTTCTACATAAATAGATCTAGTCTACATCATGTCATCGTTCTTATTGCATTACTGCGTTTTTCCATGAACTTATACACTAGGTGCATGCTGGATAGCGGTCGATGTATGGAGTAATAGTAGTAGATGCACGCAGGGGTTTTTCTACTATGGACAAGATGCCTATATAATTATCATTGCCTGGATGTCGTCATGATTATTTCAAGTTCTATCAATTTCCCAACTGTAATTTGTTTACCCACTGTCACATCCCCAGTTCAGGCCTTGCTTGTCTTTGCTTTAGCTTCCATGCATCATGTTTAAATTTCTCAGAATTTGAATTGGGGATGTTCAAACCCTAGCACCTAATGAATTCAACTAGGTTCAACTAAAAATATTTTCAATAAACCCAAAATGCTCCTTAGAAAAGTTCATGATTTTTGTTAAAGGTGAAAACCTCTGCCAAAAATGATGCACATATTTCTAGGCCATTCTGGATTTTTGAATTAAATCTTATTGTATTTGACTTTGGGCATTTAAATTCTATAAATAATTTAAATGTTCAAATAATGTTGGAACTATTTTTGGGCCACTGAAATAATTCAGCAAGTGTCCATGAATATTTTTAGGATTTTAGGAAATGCCTTGGTATTTTTCCTAAGCTCAAAACAGAGGCAAATAATTAGAAAACAAAAACAAATTAGAAAACAAAAGAGAGGGAGAGCTTACCTGGCCTCACCTGAATAGCCCACCTGGCCGGCCCGGTTGGCCAGCCCAGCCCACCAGCGCCTCCAGGTTGTCTTCTACCTGAGGCAGCTGCGTGGCAGCAGCAGAGCCTGGCGACGCGACGCACCTCCCTGCCTCTCTCTCTCTCCCTGTGCTCCTCCTCCTCCTCTGTTTCTCTCTCCCGCGTAGCCCGAGCGCGGCCATCACCGCCATCCGCACCACCGCAGCCATAGCCGACCCCATGCCTCTCCGATTTGACCTTGTCGTCCGCCTCGACACCGTGAAGTTTTCCCCTCAACAAGCGCAAGCCCGGACGCCCTGCAACACCGACACCACAGTCGTCTTCCTCCTCGGGCTCCGACCACCACTGTCGTCGATTCGCCGCACGCAGGACGCCCCCGAGCCGCCGAGCTTCTCTCCGACCTCGCTGTGAGCTCCACTCTGTTTCCCCTTCCTTGCTTTGCTCGTTCCCGTGCCGTAGCACCCTTGCCCACATGCCCGAGCATCATGGTCCGCCATGGTTGCCTAGCCCCCTCGACCCGAGCCCCTCCGCTCGAACCCGTGGCACCAGCGTATTTCTGGTGGCCCGCGGAAGCCACCTAGCCCATTAGCTCCTCCCCTGGCGCACGCAGCCGCATCCCCGCGCGTATCCGAACTCCGTCCACCGCCTCGCTCGCCACCTCCGATGCCACAGCTCACCCCAGCTCCTCTCACCTGCTCCTCTGGATGCGCGCGAACTCAAGGAACCCGTAGAAACAAACGGCGAGGCAAATGGTTGCCCGTAGCTCGATTCCGATGAACAACCATTGTCGGATGTGCTCGCCGGCGTCCAACTCCGGTGAGATGACGTGGCATCATTAGCCTGAGGCTAATTACCGCGTTAACCTCGCCCTGTGTCACTGATAGACCGGCCCCACCACTCTAATTAACCATGGGGTAACCCCTGTTTAGTTTTAACCTAACCACCATGGGCCCACGCGTCAGCTTTGACCAAGCTGACGTGGCTGTTGACTGGGCCCACATGTCTGTGACCCAGAGAGCACTATGTCACTGACCAGTGGACCCTACTGGTCAGTTTGACCTGGACCGGCCCTGTTGACCACTGACATCATAGTGACGTCATGCTGACGCAGTTAGTCATTTTCTGGATTGAATTTAATCCACGAAATTCCAGAAAATGCCCAAAACTTCTAAAAATCATAGAAAATAAACCGTAACTCCAAATGCAAAGATTTATATATGAAAAATGATCAGAAAAATCCAATCTATCCATCTGTACCATTTTCATGCATGTTAGAACAACTTTTGTTCACTGTATAGGTCAAATCAATTGAAGAACATTTAAACCTTCACATATGGAGTTTGAATTTGAACCTAGGGTTCAAACCAACTTCATTTAACCTGTTGCTAGCTGCATTATCTCAAACCACAGCATATTGCCATGTCACATTCATGCATCATATTGTCGCATTACACTGATTGTGTTTCCTGTCTCTTGCCGGTAATTGTTCCCTCTCAGTAGACGACGTACCAACGATGAGTTCGATGACACCGCTGAAGAACTATATTATCTTCAGAAGTGCCAGGCAAGCAAAACCCCCTTGTTCATTCCGATACAATCCCACTCTCTCGCTCCTGCTCTGTTTTACTACATTAGGACAACAACGACATATTTGTTACTTGCTGCGGTAGCTGAACCCCTTATCCTGTGCATGACCTGTCATTGCCACGGTAAATAGATGAAACCCACTAGCATGAGTAGGAGTTGTTTGAGCCCTGATGTGCCTACTCTTTCATGTTTTTTTGTCATGCCTGCTACTGCTTAGAGTTGAGTCAGGTCTGATTCATCGGGGATGAATTGGAGGTGTGTAAACATGTCCTACTGTGTGTGAGCTAAGTGTGTGAACACGATTTGGTAAAGGTAGCGGTGAGAGGCCATGTAGGAGTACATGGTGGGTTATCTCATTGCAGCCGTCCTCAGGAACTGAGTTCTGTGTTTGTGATCCATGACCAGTTACTACCACACATTGGGTTCCGGTAACTCGACCCCTCTAGACTTATTAATCAACATGATCTCTGTCCAGGAGTTGCAACTAGTTTCTAGTGTTTGTAGGTAGTGTTAGTAGTCTACCAAGTGGCACCCGGTACAGGTGGGCTTGGGACAGACTAGGCACAGTGGCACGGTGTACCAAGTGGCACCCGGATGGTGGGCTTGGGAACCCTGCTCACATCGTTTGGGGCCGTGAGCGACACCCCGACCGGATCTCCTTGCGGATGGAACCCGAATAGGCAATAAACCTGGATGAGAGACTTGTGTGGTTAGTCAGGTCGTGGCCGACTCCCACGCCAGGCTTCCGCTTGAAGGTTGCCGAGATACATGACGTGTACATGGTGGTAAGTGGCGAGAGCATGTGTGAAGAAGTACACCCCTGCAGGATTAATATGATCTATTCGAATAGTCGTGTCCACGGAAAAGGACTTCTAGGTTGCCTGTACAGTTCATGGACAAGTGAAAGTGGATACTCTAAAATACGCAAGATAAGTGTGAGTGCTATGGATGGCGTTCTCATAGGGAGACGGGAGCGGATCCATAGTGGTGTATTGATATGGTGAATATGTGGACTCGTGTGCGCCACCTCAAAAGAGTTACTTGCAGTCGTAGTTCAGGTTAGCCACTGAGTCAAAGCTGGCTTCCTGCAGTTAAACCCCACCATCCCCTTGTTGATAATGATGCATATGTAGTTAGATCTGATGTAAGTCTTGCTGGGTACATTTGTACTCACGTTTCTTAATTTATGTTTTTGCAGAGAGACTTCAGTCTCGCTAGTAGTTCCATGTGGACTTCAACGTTTAGCTTGTTACCTCAGCTACGATCTTGTGCCCTCGGCAAGATCTGGTAGATAGTCAGGCTTCTCAGCCTTTTACATTATAGATTTCTGTACTCAAACATGTTAAGCTTCCGCATGTGCTTTGACTTGTATGCTCTGAATGTTGGGTCATGAGACCCATGTTTGTAATATCTCGCTCCTCGGAGCCTACTAAATAAAATACTTGAGTCGTAGAGTCGTGTTGTGATGCCATGTTGTATTTGCACATATCGAGCATATTGTGTGTATGTTATTGAAATGCTTGGTATGTGTGGGATCTGACTATCTAGTTGTTTATCCTTAGTAGCCTCTCTTACCGGGAAATGTCTCCTAGTGTTTCCACTGAGCCATGGTAGCTTGCTACTGCTTCGGAACATTTAGGCTGGCCGGCATGTGTCCTTCTTCGTTCCTGTGTCTGTCCCCTCGGGGAAATGTCACGCGATGAATTCCGGAGTCCCGTTAGCCCGCTACAGCCCGGTTCACCGGAGTCCTGCTAGCCCAGTGCTACAGCCTGGATTCACTCACTGATGACCGACACGTTCGTTGTTGGGTCATGTATGCCTGTCCCTGTAAGTTAGTGCCACTTTGGGTTCACGACTAGCCATGTCAACCCGGGTTCTTTGTCATATGGATGCTAGCGGCACTATCATATACATGAGCCAAAAGGCGCAAACGGTCCCGGGCCAGGTAAGGTGGCACCCGTGGGAATACCGTGCGTGAGGCCGCAAAGTGATATGATGTGTTACATGCTAGATCGGTGTGACTCAGGATCGGGGTCCTGACAGCTTTGGTATCAGAGGTTGACTGCCTGTAGGATTACCAAGCCAAACTGGTCGAAGTTGAGTCTAGAAATGCTTTAGTTATGTAAGGAAATTAATTGTGGGATGGAACGTAAGGCTCTTTTTACTCCTTTACCTTATGCCTTTCTGATCTGAGTCATCTTATCTTTTCCTACGGGGTTAAGGAACTAGGATCTCTCCTTCTTCTATCAGGAACACGTGTTACTAATCCGTAGACTTATAGTATTGTTGGATCCAAGCCTCAGTTTAGTTTCTACTATCTCCGTGTATTCATAGTTGATCTCAAAACCTTGTTGTTATGATGTTCGAGTGGCTATGCCACCATTTTTGTAGCATGTCTCCAATCTTTTGAGCATTTACAGCCGTTATGCTGTCCGAGTCATCCCAGGTTTCTAAAGAGTCTGATGCATTTGCAAAATCCTTTCCCTCTGGTTTCAATATCTTTTTAGGCCAGGTTAATCACACTAATTGTGGTCTGTTGAGGTACTCGATTGCCTCGACATATATGTTGAAGCTATTATTATGACCCTAGATGTCTTAGGGGATCATCTAGTAATCCAGCCATGCTTTGTGTTCCCAGTGTGATGATTTTGGCCATCATTCTCGAAAGCATCCCGTGATGCCACTTAGTAGTAGGTATTCTACTCCTGGGTTTCTGAACCCGAGATTTCCCTACTTACTTCATGTTGTTAGTGTTGCTCGTACCTTTAGGATATTAGTAACCTTTGCGATAGTCTTCGAGGTTCGTGGTATATCATTCTTCCAATACCATGAACCATTATGGCAGAAGTTCTTTGAACCAAAAGATCGCAACCAGAATGCTCTTGATGAGTCCTCCATTCATAGTTGTGAATCTGCCACTCCTTCCTCTTCAGCATGGGTTATCCGGAAGAAATATGCTGAATTTGTTCGGCATACTAATGCATGCATCCATAACTCAGAAAAACATATGTTCCTTTGGGTTGTCCCTCTTTAGTTGTCTTCTGACCTCGTCTATCAATTGATAGTCAGGAGTAGTTATGCATCTGTGTTCATCGATGCACTACTCTTGTGGTCCGTCAAGCCATTCTATTCCGGAATGACTAGGAGAAACAAACTCCAGTACCTCATCCATATCCAGGATTGGGTCAAAGCAGTTGTGTTCCACAGATCAAATACTAATCCAGCTTTTGTTCTGTTCTACCTTAGAGTATCACCATCTTTATATTAAGGTTATCATGGGAATTGCACACCATCCGATGAACTCTTGATACAGTGATACTTCTCGCCATCGATATTCATTCCTTGGTTCCCGTGTTATTATAACCGGAACGCTGACAAGTGAATCGTGATGTGTGAAATCTATACTCCTAGCAACTCGGTTTCTTGGTAGTTAATGGACAATACTCCCATTCTTAGCATGTTGGTTATGGAATCGTCATCCTAAGATTGATCGTGCTACCTAGTCCATATTTCTGGTGCACACTTCGATCAATGGGTTAGGATTGTGCCAATCCCTTGCTTATTTGATCATTTCGTCTTGCCTTAGAAGCAAGATTTTTCTCGAGCTTGGTAACATACCGGTGGTTTGTGATTTTCCGAATATCTTCTCAGAAGTATCACCAGGTCGCCACCTGACCGCTATGTTGAGTTTGTGATCAAGTTGGTTCCTTGTAACCACCCCTTCTCCAAGAATCTATGTTGGGTACCCCTGAGCTAGTTGGTTAAGCTGAACAACAACTTGGAGAGTTGGAGGATAAAAGCTTGTCCGACTTAGTTCATTTTAAGGGATATCTTGTATGTGTGTTGAAGAAAGATGGTACTTTCATTGATTGACCCTAGTGATTAGTTAATGGACCTATCATCTTATCCAATCTTTGATTTGAGTGTGGGCTATTCTCAAATCAAATCAGAACCAACGATGTTCGTAATGTTGTCTTATTCGTGGTTGAACCCTTGAGCATACACCATTACATCTTTTGGTCTGACCAATGCTATCACCTTGTTCACCTAGTTGTGGAATTCCATTTTATGGAAATTTTGATAAATTGTTGTTGAGCCCATCGACAACATCTATATCCTCTCCATGATTTTGTCGGACATCAAGCTAGTGTTGGAAACTTGTGTAAGCATTTCTTCGTGTTTCGTTCATGAAGCATATGTTTGGATGAAAGAAGTGACTACCTCTGATTCACATGTACTTGGTGAAAGTTGCCGCCGTAAATTCGATAAAGTCAATGTTGTTTCCTCTAGAATCATCCCAGGTCAGTCATGCATGTGCGAAGTATACATTGGTTTGTGAGACTAGCTACCTTCAATCCATATGTATCCGTAGCATACTAAGCCACTGATTGATTTGTTCAGGGAGAAGAAGTTCCTTCTTAAGAGCATGCCTTATGCAAGGACTTTGATATCCTCGTTGATGGTTTCCAACCTGAACTCGGTAGTGTTTTATTATAAGACTACTACGTGGTCATGTTGTCTGGGACAACGTGTTCACATGTATGTAGCAGAACCAGCTCATGTTTTGGAGCTTACTACCATAGTTTATTCCCCGAGAATCTCGCAACGTCATCTCGTCGATTTGTGTTGCAAACTTTCATTTTTCTTTCTAGACTCCATGAGTCTGGAATATCCTGACACCAACCAGATCTGAATCTCAGGCAGATATGATGGTTGGAACGTTTCGCAAGAACTATAATAATGGTCTCTCTGTAACCCGGTAAAGTGGATGTTGTGGCCAACACACCCAGCCGGAAGACCTGTTGTTGTAGTATCTTGATTGAGGAAGTTGGCCACCTCCCCATAAAGATTTCGTAGGATTTACTCCCTAGTTGTCCCTTATGGATTTTTGTGTCCCCGAAGTCCGACCTTTTACTTGATGTTCTAGATATCAAACCATATCTATGAATGGGTTACAGTAGCACATCAAGGAGAATATTAGAAGCGGAGTGCTAAATGTCTCTCGGGCGATCATCCAGATTTTGTTCCCTTGGCCCCGCTAAGGTGAAATCTGAGAAGGTGTTATCTTCCTTGGCATCTGCATCCTCCATCACCATTCATCATGGTAGTAAGTTGTGTTGCCAGGATCCTTGACACGGATATTGGTAAAACCTTGATGAATATGGAAATGCTCAAATTCTTGAGAGCACGCTCAAGCGCTAGGTGTTATCACCGGCACCAACTGGGTTTGCTCTTAGCTTCCTCGGTTATGCTATAACTTCTCAAACAGTGGACTCACTCTCTACTGTTGAGCTTCTCCTCAGTTACTAAAGTCATCCCTTGTGTTGTTTTCAACAAGGTAATCCACATCATCCATTCTAATCCAAGCATGTCATTCTACCGACCCCCTCCAAATGATCGCTTGAGAATTGCCTTAGGCTGGTATAAAGAGTTTCAATGATCTCTGAATCAAAGGTAATTCTTTTGCCACTTCAGGGGATATTTCTACGAGTCACCTCTCCCAAGGTGCCCCATTATGGAATCATGGCAATCATTTCATTGCTATCTTGAAACCATTCACCACCCTCTTAAGCGTGGAATGGTTGCCTACCAATTTGAACCTCCGTCATCTGTTTCACTCCCTCCCTCTAGATGTGTGCTTCGTGTCTCAGCTCGAGAGATGTTTCAATGTCTCACTCCGTGAGTTGATCCTGAGTTGTTCGACCTTCGATAAGATCGATCCCTCTAGAGTTTTCCTTTTCCTCTCTTTGTCATGTTAGTTGGAGTTCTCGAGGCAAGACATTGAGACAATGATGGTGATCGAGTCAACGATCTTATGAAGTGCCACCTGGACCGTGAAGATTGTGTTAGTTCGCGTTTCCCCCTTCATCCGACCCTACGCTTGAATCTCGGGACGAGATTTTTGTTTAGTGGGGGTGAGTTGTCACATCCCCAGTTCAGGCCTTGCTTGTCTTTGCTTTAGCTTCCATGCATCATGTTTAAATTTCTCAGAATTTGAATTGGGGATGTTCAAACCCTAGCACCTAATGAATTCAACTAGGTTCAACTAAAAATATTTTCAATAAACCCAAAATGCTCCTTAGAAAAGTTCATGATTTTTGTTAAACGTGAAAACATCTGCCAAAAATGATGCACATATTTCTAGGTCATTGTGGATTTTTGAATTAAATCTTATTGTATTTGACTTTGGGCATTTAAATTCTATAAATAATTTAAATGTTCAAATAATGTTGGAACTATTTTTGGGCCACTGAAATAATTTAGCAAGTGTCCATGAATATTTTCAGGATTTTAGGAAATGCCTTGGTATTTTTCCTAAGCTCAAAACAGAGGCAAATAATTAGAAAACAAAAACAAATTAGAAAACAGAAGAGAGGGAGAGCTTACCTAGCCTCACCTGAGCAGCCCACCTGGCCGGCCCAGTTGGCCAGCCCAGCCCACCAGCGCCTCCAGGTTGTCTTCTACCAGAGGCAGCTGCGTGGCAGCAGCAGAGCCGAGCTGCGCCAGCTCTTGCTTGCCGCCTCCTGCTTCCCCCTCACGTCTGGCGACGCCACGCACCTCCCTGCCTCTCTCTCTCACTCTCCCTGTGCTCCTCCTCCTCCTCTGTTTCTCTCTCCCGCGCAGCCCGAGCGCGGCCATCACCGCCGTCCGCACCACCGCAGCCATAGCCGACCCCATGCCTCTCCGTGCTGAACCTGCCGTCCGCCTCGACGCCGTGAAGTTTTCCCCTCAACAAGCGCAAGGCCGGACGCCCTGCAACACCGACACCACCGTCGTCTTCCTCCTTGCGCTCTGACCACCACTGTCGTTGACTCGCCGCACGCAGGACGCCCCCGAGCCCGCCGAGCTTCTCTCCGACCTCGCTGTGAGCTCCACTCTGTTTCCCCTTCCTTGTTTTGCTCGTTCCCGTGCCGTAGCACCCTCGCACACATGCCCGAGCACCGTTGTCCGCCATGGTTGCCTAGCCCCCTCGACCCGAGCCCCTCCGCTCGAACCCGTGGCACCAGCGTATTTCTGGTGGCCCGCGGATGCCACCTAGCCCATTAGCTCCTCCCCTGGCGCACGCAGCCGCATCCCCGCGCGTGTCCGAACTCCGGCCACCGCCTCGCTCGCCACCGCCGATGCCACAGCTCACCCCAGCTCCTCTCACCTGCTCCTCTGGATGCGCGCGAACTCAAGGAACCCGTAGAAACAAACGGCAAGGCAAATGGTTGCCCGTAGCTCGATTCTGATGAACAACCGTCGTCGGATGTGCTCGCCGGCGTCCAACTCCGGTGAGATGACGTGGCGTCATTAGCCTGAGGCTAATTACCGCGTTAACCTCGCCCTGTGTCACTGACAGACCGGCCCCACCACTCTTATTAACCATGGGGTAACCCCTGTTTAGTTTTAACCTAACCACCATGGGCCCACGCGTCAGCTTTGACCAAGCTGACGTGGCTGTTGACTGGGCCCACATGTCTGTGACCCAGAGAGCACTATGTCACTGACCAGTGGACCCTACTGGTCAGTTTGACCTGGACCGGCCCTGTTGACCGCTGACATCATAGTGACGTCATGCTAACGCAGTTAGTCATTTTCTGGATTTAATTTAATCCACGAAATTCCAGAAAATGCCCAAAACTTCTAAAAATCATAGAAAATAAACCGTAACTCCAAATGCAAAGATTTATATATGAAAAATGATAAAAAAATCCAATCTATCCATTTGTACCATTTTCATGCATGTTAGAACAACTTTCGTTCACTTTTAGGTCAAATCAATTGAATGACATTTAAACCTTCACATATGGAGTTTGAATTTGAACCTAGGGTTCAAACCAACTTCATTTAACCTGTTGCTAGCTGCATTACCTCAAACCACAGCATATTGCCATGTCACATTCATGCATCATATTGTCGCATTGCATTGATTGTGTTTCCTCTCTCTTGCCGGTAATTGCTCCCTCTCAGTAGACGACGTACCGACGATGAGTTCGATGACACCGATGAAGAACTATATTATCTTCAGAAGTGCCAGGCAAGCAAAACCCCCTTGTTCATTCCGATACAATCCCACTCTCTCGCTTCTGCTCTCTTTTACTGCATTAGGACGACATATTTGTTACTTGCTGCGGTAGCTGAACCCCTTATCCTGTGCATGACCTGTCATTGCCACGGTAAATAGATGAAACCCACTAGCATGAGTAGGAGTTGTTTGAGCCCTGATGTGCCTACTCATTCATGTTTGTTTGTCATGCCTACTACTGCTTAGAGTTGAGTCAGGTCTGATTCATCGGGGATGAATTGGAGGTGTGTAAACATGTCCTACTGTGTGTGAGCTAAGTGTGTGAACACGATTTGGTAAAGGTAGCGGTGAGAGGCCATGTAGGAGTACATGGTGGGTTATCTCATTGCAGCCGTCCTCAAGAACTGAGTTCTGTGTTTGTGATCCATGACCAGTTACTACCACACATTGGGTTCCGGTAACTCGAACCCTCTTGACTTATTAATCAACATGATCTCTGTCCAGGAGTTGCAACTAGTTTCTGGTGTTTGTAGGTAGTGTTAGTAGTCTACCAAGTGGCACCTGGTACAGGTGGGCTTGGGACAGACTAGGCACAGTGGCACGGTGTACCAAGTGGCACCCGGATGGTGGGCTTGGGAACCCTGCTCACATCGTTTGGGGCCGTGAGCGACACCCCGGCCGGATCTCCTTGCGGATGGAACCCGAATAGGCGATAAACCTGGACGAGAGACTTGTGTGGTTAGTCAGGTCGTGGCCGACTCCCACGCCAGGCTTCCGCTTGAAGGTTGCCGAGATACACGACGTGTACATGGTGGTAAGTGGCGAGAGCGTGTGTGAAGAAGTACACCCCTGCAGGGTTAATACGATCTATTCGAATAGCCGTGTCCGCGGAAAAGTACTTCTGGGTTGCCTGTATAGTTCATAGACAAGTGAAAGTGGATACTCTAAAATATGCAAGATAAGTGTGAGTGCTATGGATGGCGTTCTCGTAGGGAGACGGGAGCGGATCCATAGTGGTGTATTGATATGGTGAATATGTGGACTCGTGTGCGCCACCTCAAAAGAGTTACTTGCAGTCGTAGTTCAGGTTAGCCACTGAGTCAAAGCTGGCTTGCTACAGTTAAACCCCACCATCCCCTTGTTGATAATGATGCATATGTAGTTAGATCTGATGTAAGTCTTGCTGGGTACATTTGTACTCACGCTGCTTAATTTATGTTTTTGCAGAGAGACTTCAGTCTCGCTAGTAGTTCCACGTGGACTTCGACGTTTAGCTTGTTACCTCAGCTACGATCTTGTGCCCTCGGCAAGATCTGGTAGATAGTCACGCTTCTCAGCCTTTTTCATTGTAGATGTCTGTACTCAGACATGTTAAGCTTCCACATGTGCTTTGACTTGTATGCTCTGAATGTTGGGTCATGAGACCCATGTTTGTAATATCTCGCTCCTCGGAGCCTACTAAATAAAATACTTGAGTCGTAGAGTCGTGTTGTGATGCCATGTTGTATTTGCACATATCGAGCATATTGTGTGTATGTTATTGAAAAGCTTGGTATGTGTGGGATCTGACTATCTAGTTGTTTATCCTTAGAAGCCTCTCTTACCGGGAAATGTCTCCTAGTGTTTCCACTGAGCCATGGTAGCTTGCTACTGCTTCGGAACACTTAGGCTGGCCGGCATGTGTCCTTCTTTGTTCCTGTGTCTGTCCCCCCGGGGAAATGTCACGCGATGAATTCCGGAGTCCTGTTAGCCCGCTACAGCCCGGTTCACCGGAGTCCTGCTAGCCCAGTGCTACAGCCTGGATTCACTCACTGATGACTGACACGTTCGTTGTTGGGTCATGTATGCCTGTCCCTATAAGTTAGTGCCACTTTGGGTTCACGACTAGCCATGTCAGCCCGAGTTCTTTGTCATATGGATGCTAGCGGCACTATCATATACGTGAGCCAAAGGGCGCAAACGGTCCCGGGCCAGGTAAGGTGGCAACCGTGGGAGTACCGTGCGTGAGGCTGCAAAGTGATATGATGTGTTACATGCTAGATCGGTGTGACTCAGGATCGGGGTCCTGACACCCACCGTATGCTATTTTTCTTGAGAGAAGCCACTGGTGAAATCTACGGCCTCCGGGTCTCTTCTTTATCATATTTGCCTTTGAGATCTATTTTTATTCGCTTTTATTTTCGATATATGAATCCAAAAACTCAAAAATAGCTTGCTGAATTTTATTTGATTTTATTTGCATCTATCAATCTACTACAGTTTTATCCCGTCAACTTGACAATTTCTGGCACTGTTACCCAAAAGGGATTGACATTCCCTTTAACATGTCGGGTTGCAAGTATTTTTTCTTTGTGTGCAGGTACCATTTACGTAGTGTTGGATGGTTCTCCTACTGGTTCGATAAGCTTGGTCTCATCACTGTGGGAAATACCTACCGTTGTTGTGCAGCATCATCCCTTCCTCTTTGGGGAACTACCGACGTAATTCAAGCCAACGTCAAAAGGAATTTCTGGCGCCGTTGTCGGGGATACATCATCAACATCTGCCAGATTCCTAATCACAAATCTAATCTCCTTGTAATTTATGTTATTTGCCATTTACCTCTCATTTTCCTCTCCCCCACTTCACAAAAATTTGTCATTTTATTCATGCTCTTTTTCGTTTGCCGTTTTCTCATCAGATCTCTTATTTGCTTGAACCTGTCACCATGAGTGACTTTGGCATGACACAAAAAGATGATGGCCTAACTCCTAAAATTGGACAATCTGGCAATTTGGATGCTAAAACTTTTGTTTTGGGGCAAGGGAATATTATGGGAAAAGAACATATCCAAGAAATTTTCAATTGTGTCGGAAATTTAACTCTTGACGATACTCCTATACTTAAAAGAACAAAATCTTATGCAGAAGCTATTTTAGCACTAGTTCTGAAATTTGAGAATAAATTCATATGTACCCATCCTACCTTGCAAATATTGTTTTATGAGTTACCTCTTATAAAGAATCCCAAAGCTAAAAAGTTGGCTACCCTTGTTCTTGCGAATGAATTTGACTACGTAATACGGGAAGCTAGGGAGATCTTTGATTTTTATGGTATGAACCGTGAAAAACTGGTAATAGATGAGATCCTTTATAATAGTGATTATATGTTAAAACACTTTTTTGGAAATATCCAATTTTTTATGAGAATCTTAAAAAGGAAGTCCCTGTTTCACACATAATCCAACAAGTTTTCAATGACGCCAATCAACATTATTCTTGGATTGTTGCCGGAAATCGAAGGGGATACAACGATAAGAAACTTGATAGTGCTAAAGTCTCTATGGATGAGGTGTTTTCTTTTATCTTTACAAAACCACCGGGAAACTGGAAACAAAGATGACAACACTTAGATCTTTGCATTCTGCCTAGCTAGGGGCATAAAACGATAGCGATCGTTGGGAGGCAACCCAATGAATACAATTTATTTTTGTCTTTTTCTTTCTGTTCTTGAGTGTTTGCACAATTATTCTACTATTTTCATGGTGTTTTTTGTGTTTTAGTTAGTGTTTGTGCCAAGCAAAGCCTTTGAGATCACGTTAGATGATAGTTGATTTGATCGTGTTGAAAAAAAGAAACTTCTGCACTCAGAAAATAACTTTCGTAAATCACAGAAAGGTGCTTTTGCTCTGAGTTTTTTAAAAAATATTGACATACAAATTTCCCACATTTTCCTAATTTTCTAGATTTTTTGGAGTTACAGAAGTATACGGAGTTCTCTGATTACTATAGACAGTTCTGTTTTTGACAGATTCTGTTTTCTTTGCATTGTGTGCTTATTTTGATGAATCTATGGTTTGTATTGGAGGGTATAAGCTATAGCAATGTTGGATTATACTATATACAATGCAAGAATAAAAGATGAATGGGTTTGCAACAATACTTATAGTAGTGATTTGCTTTGTTATACTAACGGATCTCATGAAGGTTTTGTTGAGTTTTATGTGATTCAAGTTTTCAAGTTTTGTGTGAGATCACGATGGATGATGGAAGGAGTAAGAAGAGCCTAAGCTTGGGGATGCCCCATGGTATACCAAGCTATTATCTAAAAGAGATTCAAGAAACTAAGCTTGGGGATGCCCTGAGTTGCATCCCCTCTTTCTTCTAACGACCGTCGATATTTTACTTGGAGCTATATTTCACTACAAAAAAGTACACTTCCGTGATGATACATGTTTGTCACAGTATGTCGCATTTTTTGTCATGCATGTACATCAAGATAGTCATACCTGTGCTATCGTAGAAGTGTTCCATGACATTACCAAAATTATCATCACGGAAGCGTCCACTTCCATGACGATAAATCATGTGTCACAGAAGTGCTTTTGTCAAGGGTGACCGAGACGTGGCATCCACCGTAACAGAACGCCGTTAAGCTATCAGGTCGGGTTTTGGATCCGATAACCCGTTAACAGCCCCGACCAATGGGGATTTTCTACGTGTAAAATCATCATTGGCTGGAGGCAACACGTGTCGGCTCATCGTTGGGAAAGATGTCATCCACTCATTGGACAGAAGGCGCCTATGATACATCGACACGTGGCACGGCCCAACAGAGGCCCATTCCTGTGAAAAGGCCGGCCCGTTTGACTTGCTCAAAAGGTGGCAGGCCAGCCCATGGAAAGCCTGCTAACGGCCTGTTCGCATATAGCCCATTTACAGCCCGCTAACCCAAGGCCCGTTACGCCCTATCCGAATTAGGCCTAGTAGCG
Source organism: Triticum aestivum (assembly GCF_018294505.1). Taxonomy (NCBI): domain Eukaryota; kingdom Viridiplantae; phylum Streptophyta; class Magnoliopsida; order Poales; family Poaceae; genus Triticum; species Triticum aestivum. The sequence continues at coordinate 210,862,916 of NC_057804.1, read as the reverse complement.
TCATCTGGGCCATCCAATATGATTCCAGCCTGTTTTCACTTCTGGCCCAGGTATGGCCCATGACGTCTTTCGGCCCATATGAGTCCCTTTGTAAGTCTTGGCCCATTAACGGCCCGTGGTGAAACTGTCCCGTAATGAACAGTGTATCACTTTACACCCATTAACGGCCCATGGTGAAACTGGCCCGTAATGAACAGTGTATCACTTTATACCCATTAACAGCCCGTTATTCCGTTGGGCCGTTTCCAGCCCAAGTTATCTTTCGGCCTTCTGAGGGCCCATTTATTCTTGAGCTCATTTGCAGCATTCAGTTACTTACGGCCTGTTACTGTCATTTTCTACTTGTGGGCCAAATTCAGCCCGTCGTTACAGTCGGCCCGTTTGTGGACCATTAATCTATTGGGCCACTTTCATAGCATCACCAAGTACGGCCTATTAACGACCCGTTATGGTCAGCCCATAAAACATATGATTTCCACTCTAGCCCATCTATGGCCCATTAAAGGCCCGTACAAGACCCATAAATGAGTCGGCCCTTACAAGGCCCATGGATCCTATGAGACGTAGAAGGCCCATGGATCCTACGAGACGTAGAAGGACCATGGATCCTACAAGATGTAGAAGGCCCATGGATCCGACGGCCCATTGAAGGCCCATGGATCCGACGACCCATTGAAGGCCCATGGATCCGACGGCCCATACATGGCGCATGGACCGTATGGCCCGTGGACGGCCATGGTCACTACAACGTTTGGGTGAGTTGACCCCCGTTTGAACGATATAGCATATTCAAAGAATTATCCTACTCAATACTATAACCTCTAAAAAACATACACTATACAACAAAGAGACCAAGGCATAGAAACGTAGAATAATCCTACACTATACAATAAAGAAATTACAACCGATTATACCCACTGGGCATTATGGTTCGGCACAGGTGATAATAAAGCATACACAAATAGAAAATTACATACACTGGGCAAATAAAGCTCATACATCATGGACGCGCATCAACTTTACTCCATTTGAACTATAATCTCTTCAGAAAATAGGATTGGCCGGATTCAGATAGCACAAATTTCAGTCTGCAAAAATCTCCAATTCCTTTGTGGTTACCTCAGTGTCTTGTTTCATTTTTTTGTCTCCTGCATCTAATACCTGCAGGTCCAGTCTCACCTTGTTGATTATACATTGACAATCATGTATACATTGTCTTGCCACCTCTAGTTGATGCTCGAGAACATCAGTACATTCCAATTCCAATCCATAATCATTCGGTAACGGCCATGCCACACTGCTCACAGATCTTTGTGTTGATGTCACTTCATCCTAAAATGTTTCTGTAAGTACACATGACTAGGGCAAAAATATAGTTACAACAGTGAAGCGAGCAACACACTATTTTGTACTACATGGCAAAACAGGACTAACAATAATGTTACACGTCATGAAGCATAAGCAGGTGATATTTTAAAAATTATAAAAAAGATAGTCTGTGTAGCCTGCATACAGAAATCCCTCTTAGCTCACCAGAGGAGCATGATGTTGGGGCCCAATCGAAAACACAGACAAGTTACAAATTTAGACGACACATTGCATATAAGTAAGCAAGCAGTTGGCCATTCTATAGCTCAATTAAAGTCTTAGGGAGCATAATGAATAGCAGAGGGTTTCATACAAACATACTACAACAGGCAAAGCTATGCAATCATTAGCGTAGTATAAACTAGATTGTGAGCCTCATGCAATAATAGTTGGTTAATAGACTTCAAAGCTTTAGGCACACTTCGACAGAGTAATTAAATGGTAAGGCCTTTAATTATGTCAACTAATAGTTATACAAGTACCCATCATCAGGCATGATTCTTTTGCATCTCATTAACTGAGGACAAATAAAGCAATTGAAAAGAGCAAATTAACTATGCCTGAAACAAACAAGGAATTCAACTGTTGAGTTGCATACAGTGACTTACCTTAACAGGTTGAAGAGGCTCAGCGCAGCTCCTACTTCTCTTACAAGGCTCCTTCCTAACATCTTGTACTTGGAAATCCTCATTCTTATCTTAATTGCATCCCCTCTGCAAGGTGACACAAACTAGTTACTCGTCTCCTTGGAAGATAAATATGCATACTTTCCAGTCTATGAACACAAAAGGATGAGATTATAACAAAACAATACCACATAATGAAACATGTCACATCTCTTGCACTTGCGCACAATGAAATGAGCATTTACTATGTCTACGCTATGTAAAAACTAGGCATTCCTTCAAACTGGATCTCCAGGTACTCTTGGAGAGCCTACTTTAGTGTACAGCCAAACCTTTATGTCACCTATGAGTTAGACAAGGCCCCACTACAGCAGCGCTTAGTGTTTAAATCGTTGACAAGCTCTGTTAGAGTGTTAGGTCAAGAACAACAAGTAATCAAAGCAAACAGTCCTAGTATGGCTGGCTGATGCAAACAAGCAATTGAGCAGATGTGTGAGCAAATCTTACATATCAAGAAAAGAAGCAAAGAAGGAGGCTTAAAGACCATCACTTGACTGACCAGATTTAACTGGCATTTAAACATCATGTGCAATGTATGAACTAACATAAACATTGCATATTCCAGATTCCACAATGGAATGCACATGTATTAGGTTATGCCATGTATGATGATGCCTAAATGTACACTATAGCAGGCACAATTGAATTGCAGGTTAAGGGCCAGTTCGATTCCGCCTTTTCAGGGCTTATTGTCAAAATAAGCCATAAAAGATGTAAAGAAGTCATTTTTGTGTTATGAGCTTGGGCTTAACTAATTTCGCTTTGTAGGGTGGGTGTTTCGGATAGAACCTCACTAAAAATTGAAGGGAAGGGGAATAGTGAAATGACTTTGTTGTCTGCCTATATTACACTCAAAATGCAACTGTTGACGCCCGTGTCACACCTGACCCTCAAGTAAAAACAAACACGCAAGCATTCATTGCCCTGCCCGCTTGCATCTCCTCTCCCCTTTCCCTCTACCTCAATCCCCTGCCTGCAGCACTAGGGTTCCTCTAGCGAGCCATTGCCACTGGGTCCATCTGGCCTTGTCCTCGACGATGCTATGTCCAGCTAGGCTACATGGCGGGCGGGTAGGGGCAAATCTCCCCGGCTGCTCCTCCCTCTGGCACCGCCCCTCATTCTCATGGTCTCCAGCAGCTACTCCACTGTGGTTCGTCCAACGCACTACTCCGGTGGGCGCTGCACAACTATGGCTGATGCCACACTGCGGCAGAAGGCACCTTATTCCCCCTCCCCTCCTCCCAGGCCATGGCCTTGAGGTGCTGTTGAAGGATGAGCTCATCCAACAAGGTGAGGATCTCCTTTGATTTTTTTGCCAAATTTTCATTCTGATCCACTATACGATGAATTGCTATGAGCTGCTTCCGCTGCTGCTATATGATGCATTGCTATGAGCTACTCCTGTTGTTGCTATATGATGAATTACTATGAGCTGCTGCTGCTATATGATGAATTGCTATGAGCTGCTGCTGCTGCTATATGATGAATTGCTATGAGCTGCTGCTACTGCTATATGATGAGTTGCTATAAGCTGCTCCTACTGATGCTACATGATGAATTGTTATGAGCTGCTCCTGCTGCTGCTATATGATGAATTGCTATGAGCTGCTCCCGCTGCTACTATATGATGAATTTCTATGAGCTGCTCCTGCTGCTGCTATATGATGAATTGCTATGAGCTACTCTTGCTGCAGCAATATGATGAATTGCTATGAGCTGCTGCTAGTTTATGATGAATTGTAGACTACTGCTGATGTATGATGAGTTGCTATGAGCTGCTGCTGCTGCTATATGATGCTTTCAGGTGGTGCTGCTATATGATAATAACCAGCCACTTGGACTATCGAATTTCAATAATTGTTCTTCATTTAAACGTGGGTCATGTGTTCTTCATTGAAATTAGGCAATGGGATCTCTATGGAAAACATTGACCAAAGTAGATTGTGCCAAGTAGATGGTATCTTTGTATTTGCATTTCGAGCAAATAGTGATGGTCTGTTTTCCTATCATATTAATTACTGCACTGGGTTCAATTTGTGATGTTTGCAAGTCAAATTAATTTTCATATGGGCAGCAAAATGAAAAAAATATAATGCAATCTAGACTTTCCACTGATCATACCAAAGATAAGCTGAAAACGCAATGAAAAGAACTGGTTGGCTTATTAGATGGAGCTTATATTCACAGGTGCTTATTTTCTTAGGATAACTCGTAATAACTGTCCCTAAGAAACTTGGCTAATAGAACTGACATACAAATAACATGTCACGATGATTGCAATGGAGGAGTGACGTACCATAGCACACTGTATAGGCTCACCACTGCATCTCCTTTTGTGTGATGTTCCATGAAATTACCACATACATCTTGTACTTTTTCATTGTGTAACCCTATCTGCAAGTTGACACGGCTAATTTCAGACATCTCTAGATGATACTACATTGCATATCCCTTGCGCATATTTAAACCACCAATTAACAATTCTGTGCGTACCATAAACTAGCCATGACTCCGTATGCTGGACTAGCAGGCACTCTAAGGGAGCCTAATGTAGTGCACTGGAATTCCTACATGCCACCTACAATTTTGTGTAATGTACTGCCCCTGTTCCTAAATATATGTCTTTGTAGAGATTCCAGTATGGACCACGTACAGATGTATATAGATGCATTTTCGAGTGTAGATTCACTCATTTTGCTCCGTATGTAGCCTATAGTGGAATCTCTAGAAAGACTTATATTTAGGAACGGAGGTACGAGGTAGTATCATGTATGACATCTACATATTTAATTTAGCAGCCATTAGTGGAAATCATTATCTGCACAAAGGGATTACTCGTCGAACATCCTAGCAAAGCACGCTGGCAGGCACAGAACAATACAAGAGAGAGAGACGCACTTACAAGATCATAGCAATGCCTCAGTCCAGGATCTTGGTTGGCCAAGCTGTTAGATCCAGAAGAAACATCATCCTTATAGTTTTTGCCAGTTGCATAACAGGTAACAGTGACCGGTTAGTATATTTGAAGTACATCGGGCAGGTGATGCTGGACGGGTTTAAAGGTGACAAGTACCTAGGCCGTGTCGGGCTCTTGGCATCTCTCCAGACGGTGGGAATCAGGTTAGAAACATCAAGGGTGATGACGCTGCGCTGGCAGTCGTGGTCCGGTAAGAAGATCTAGAACCGTCGAGTAGGGTGTTTGTGGAGCGGCTCCGGTAGGGTGGACTATGGTGTGGGCGAAGCGGATCTGTGGCCGTGGACGAGGGTGTAGGTGAAGCTGCTCCGGTGGTTGGGTTAAGGATGGTGTCGATGATGCAGATCTGTAGCCGTGGACAGGGTGTCAGAAGCTGCTCCGATGGTTGGGTTAAGGATGGTGTCGACGATGCGGATCTGCGGCCGTGGACGGGGCATCAGAAGCTGCTTCGGTGGTTGGGTTAAGGACGGTGTCGACGATGCGGATCTGCGGCCATGGATGGGGCGTCAGAAGCTACTCCGGTAGGTTGGATGAGGGTGCGAGGAAGCGGACCTGAGGCCGTGGACTTGTGAGTTGGCAAAGCAGCCCCTGTAGGGTTGAGAATGGTATAGGCGAAGCTACTCCGGTAGGGTTGACGATGGTGTCGGCGAAGCGGCTCCGGTATGGTTGAGGAAGGTGTCGGCGAAGCGTCTCCGGTAGGCTTGAGGAAGGTGTCGGCAAAGAGGATCAGAGGCCGTCGACTGGGGAATCGGTGGGGCGGCTCTGGCGGATGTGGATGAAGCGTCTCCAGTGGGGAGTATGAATGAGCCGCTGCAGATGCGCGACGGTTGACGAGAGTACCGGCGAAGCAGATCTGGCGCCATGGACAAGGCCGACACTTAATGGGCTATGGTACAGTGGTGGATGAGCAGTCTACTTGTTTCTAGGGGAGGTGGGAGGGGTAGATGCGGCCGCAGAAGCAGATTCAGCTATGGTACGCTGGTGGATGAGCAGTCTAGGTTTTCGAGAGGGGAGGGGAGAAAGGGCGATGAAGTACGTATGGCGTGATGTAAGATGCTCTGGTAATGTGGAGTTAGTCATTTTTGCGGGAGGGGAGAGGAAATGGAGGTGCCGTGTAGTGGGGGGAACCGGAAGTTACCAAAGCAGCTCCGACCTATCATGTAGATGAGGGCGGTATTGTAACTGTTGGTCTCCGTGCACCAAGGACAAAAGGGGAATTTCGCATGCTAAAGACTAAGGTGGCGGAAATTTTAGAAGGAGGCGGGATATTTTGCCGCCCGCGGGATCGTTCGTATCCAGTTTCAACTAATTTTGGACCGTGCTAGCGGGAAGGTCATGCTAGACTGTGTACACGGGGCACGCATCAGCAGTTAATAACTGGTGTGAAGTCCACCCCAGAAAAAAAGACAATAACTCGGGATGATGCGCCGATAACTTGGACATTCACACGGGCGCGGCCAATCGTACGGGTGTAGTGGCGCGTTCACAAAAAAAGGATCAAACGCTTAGCCTATGTATTTCTCATGTAAATAGAAAATTTAGTGCCATTGGTTATTTACTTTAAACATAATGCATTGACGTGTTAGTGTAGAGGCGCACAAAAAGAAATGGATATTGTAGTCCGCTACTTAAAAGTGTTACCTCATATGATTACATAGCCTCCATTTCATAAATTGCGTACCCGTTGAATTCATATATGAATATTACATATATTACTTCAAAATAGAAACTTAAATCATCCAAGACTAATGAATTTGAATGCAAGAGTAACAATGGTGCATGTACATGATAGCTACATTGGTTGTTTGAAGAAACATCACTGTAACTTTGGCATGCACAACTGAAAAGGTTTATTTAAATAGAAAAAAATGTGATATGTGAGTGTCCAATCTTTATAGCGTTGAATCGATATTGTACCTTTTGGCCATGATACGAAGTAGATATTAACTTATGTTCAAGCGATGCACGTCCACGATCGCTAGATAGTGATACGTGAATGAATTGTGCAATCTCTCTCACACGCATACATATCTCATTTCCCTGTGGGCATGGGAATCACACACACGCACTTCGTGTATTTCTCTCCCTCCGTCATGGTTAAATTCATCTTTCTACCCCGTCCTACTAGTCTCTCACACAGAAACACACACGCTCTCTCTATCTAACATGCCCACCCCTTTAATTCCGCCCACCCATAGCCACTAATGTCTCAAGGTATAATAATGTCTCTCACACATATGCCTAAGGTTAACTCGAGTTCCGGAACCATATTAATACATACAATGGATTCCAACAGAGCACCATTTGTTTTGAAATTTCTCTCTCTCTCTCTCTCTCTCTCTCTCTCTCACACACACACACACACACACACACACGCACATTATTTCCCGCTTCATTTTTTCCGGCACTTGCATGCACACACACCGTTTGTTTATCTTCGTGAGGCTTTAAGTATGCCTCGCACAAATGCTATCTACCTATCCCTTAATATAGCTAGATATGTGTCACACAAACTCCTTCTCCCTACTAGCAAGATGCCCATGCGTTGCACAGAATATCAAGATGCATTTGTATGAGAAGTTTATCTTGTGGGAGAAAAGGATGAACAAGGGAATGCCTTATTTGCAAATGCGGAGAGGGGTGTGGGTATCTTTTTGCAAAATTTCCATAGTTTCCTTCCTATCCATCGGATATAAATCGGATGGCCTATATCGCAGGATGGCAGGAACACCATCATCACCAACTCTGTTTTTATAAGAGTAGAGATATGTGAGTGTCACTGCCCCCCCCCCACACACACACCCACACCCACACACCCACACTTCCCAACACCGAAGGAGTAGGGTGACACCTCGATCTTGATACTAATCTATCGACTGGCTTCTCTCTCAAACATACACACACACACACACAGTACCTGGCACCGAAGGAGTAGGGTGGCACATCGATCTTGATAATAATCTATCTACTCCTCTTTCAAACACACACACACACACACACTCGCTAGTTGTGCCTCTGTGCCTACCACGCACACTCTCGATATGTCTCTCTCCCCCCCCCCAACAATGACAGCAGAAGGGTGACAACTCGATCTGATCATAATCTGTCAATTGGTTTCTCTCTCAAACATTGTGTCTCGGTGCCTCGCTCGGTAGCCCCTCGATATGTAGACTTCTCGCGCGCGCACAGCTGTAGTGATGATGACGCTGAACCCAGTGTGCCTTGTTTTTACCGGCCTCATGTGATAGTTTTCACCCTGTTTTCTGTTAATTAACAAGGCAACCTTTTCTTTGTTACTACTAGTGAATCTGAAATCATTCGGGGCAGACATAAAATATATCACTTCAACCCAATTATCGCAGCAACTATTTTAAAAGAAATTAGCTAGCTGCCCGTGCATTGCACGGAACATCAAGATGCATTTGTATGAGTAGTTTATCTTGTGAGAGAAAAGGCTGAACGAGGGAAGGCCTTATTTGCGAACGTGGAGAGACGTGTGGGTATATTTTTGCAAAATTGCCATAGTTTCTTTCCTATCCGTTAGATATAAATCCGACGGCCTATATTGCAGGATGGCACGCACACCATCATCACCAACTCTGTTTTCTACTCCCTCCGTTCCTAAATACTCCCTCCGTCCGAAAATACTTGTCATCAAAATGGATAAAAAGAGATGTATCTAAAACTAAAATACGTCTAGATACATTTCCTTTTATCCATTTTGATGACAAGTATTTCCGGACGGAGGGAGTATTTGTCTTTTTAGAGATTTCAACAAGTGACTATGACCGGACCTTACCAACATACTCAAAAAAGTAGTCCATAATTTTGATGTTACCCTCTTTTCTTGGCGGTGCAGTGCCATCTGGATACCTCATAAATAAATCAAGGACAAATCTGACCCCTTCCTGAAAAGACATACGGAGCAAAATGAGTGAATCTACACTCTAAAATATGTCTACATACACATCCGTATGTGGTAGTCCATTTGAAATCTGAAAAAGACAAATATTTAGGAACGAATGGAGTATAAGAGTAGACATGGAGATATATCTCCAGCATGGTCTACAACAAAAATGTGCTGGGCTGGTTAGCGCCGGATGCTCGCAACACGATGACATGAGTTCGAATTCTGTCTTTTAACTTTAGATTTTTATATTATATATTACTTATTTAATATATACTTCTTTCGCTACTGTACTGACAGTGGAACTCACAGAGTACTTAGAATACAGGATTAAGGATGGACTTGTTTCTTTTTAACTTTATGTATGAAGCTATAGCCACCCTCCAAGTCACGTGTACACTGTACATGCAATTAAATTTTTATAGAGGGACAATCATACAGGCAATTAACTCAAATGGATTGGGTGTCACTCTATTATTTCCAGCATAAGAGCATCTCCATAGGTAGCCGGCAAATTTCCTCCCGCTTCCTTCCGCGGAGGATGACATCAAACGCCAGCGACATAAATTTTTACAACTCTAACCAGCCAGATGAAATTCGTGCAAACATGGACTGATTTCATATAAACATGAAGGATTTCGTATAAAAAAAGCCGGATCTTCATATAAGCATGATGGATTTCATTACATTTACATGAACTAAGCGGTGCCAATCCAGCTCTCTTGGTATAATTAATACTCCCTCCGTCCGGAAATACTTGTCCTACAAATGGATGTATCTAGACTTATTTTAGTTATAGATACATACAATTTATCCATTCTTAGAACAAATATTTCCTGCCAGCTGCAGAGGGAGTACATAATCTAGATGCCCGCCCGCGGATCCCTTTGTCTTCCTCATGTCCGTTAGACACTTGCGGGGTCGACGAAGGTCCTCGGAAGAGACGAAGCAGCAAACAAACCACCTGAATGCACAGTCGTCGCCTTGGCGGTGGCCTTCATGGGTCCCAAGTGGCAGCAGCCTCCCGTGTTCTACTTCTCCTTGATGATGGCGGCGGACGCGGAGAAGCTAGCCACCGACTCATCGCTCTCCACGCACCCGGCTTCTGTCTCGGCCTGCATGGTGCTGCCGCAAGCACGGGAGGCGTGCCCACAGACACGGGAGGCGCGGCCACCGCAGACACTGGTGGCACGGTACGACGCGGCAGCGACGACGCCCGTACCAGCGTGCTCGCTGCCGTGCCGGCGTGGAGCAACTCGCCACTCCTCATCGAGCTGAATAGGACCGGCGAGTAGCTGAACCACGTGCCTGCTTGGGGCGGCAACTGGCTCCGTTGGGCCAAGCGAGGTTGGTGAAGCACCAAGAGGCCTCGCCCGTATCCGGAGGGCTCGGCGGGCCACCCAGCCTGGTAATATGCCAAAGAACGGCTCCTCGTAAGCCATCGGAAGAGTGGAGAAAATGGTGAAGGAGGAGATGGGGGAGTGGCCGCGGGGTGCGATTCTTGCCCGTTGTCTGTCTGGCCTCGTGTCAATAGAGGGCAGACAGTATGAGCTTGGCCGACGTTTGGCCTCGTTTAAACTGAGGGCGGATGGGAGGAGCTCGGCCGGTGTTGTGTTTAATTCCGGCCCTCTCATGAACGGACGTGTGGCCGGAGTAGGATTCTCGGTTTGCATGCGGTTTAACGAAGGGGTTTAATGGAGGCACCGGGCGTGCAGCTGGCAGCGCTGTACTATTCGATTTGACAACAATAATGAGCCGTCAAATCACAAAGGCCCTCGCCTCTTGTGAAACCGACCGAGCTAGACTGCCCCGCCCTCTAGCCATTTAAAAAATGTATATACTCCACTTTTGTATAGTAGTAGTATCGATCGATTGCGCCATGGAGCAAAACTTGAAATTAAAAAAAGGTGGTACATATAGAGAGCGCTCATCGCCAAATTATGCATATAGTACTATTAAAAGGGCTTGTCACAATAATGGTGTCCAGCACAAGTGCACAACCCACCCCTCAAATAAAACTAAGCACCATGGAATTCTTCGACAAAACTAAGCACCCTGAAATTCTTTGACAACTATACTGCTGGCTATATGATGTTTGCCATATATATTGTACATATATAATGTGAAGAAACGAGTGTAGTGCTATACCAACTAAAAGACGAAATGTAAGAAATACTAGTATGTACGACTGAAGAGTTAAAGTAACGAGAGGAAACATAACATAGTTCTGCTGAGGGCTCAGCACAACACGACCCTCAAATTAAACTAAGCACACCTGAAATTAAACTTTGCAACTACTCCGGTAGACACTACATTAGAACCACCATGAGCAATGACACAACCACCTTACTCGGAGTCCTCGTCCACGTCCTCGACATCGTCCTTGTTCCTCTTCCTCTTGGCCGATACTTCTTTGCTTGAACCACACACTTGGCTCTTGCTCTTCATCCAACCCTTGTAGATATTGAAACAAAGGTAGCCATCCACCGAAGCGTAGTGGATGTGGTCTATATCTAGTACATTCCGCTGCCATGCATAATGATGAAACGTGTATGGAGGTTTCTCTAGTTTACAGTATGAAGGATGAACCATGGCTCCTGCTAGGGTCAGCATTGAAGGCTGACGAGAGGACACCAGCCCATTACTCTAGAGGTCGAAGGGGTTGCCTACAACGAGGCCTATCCGACCCAGGACTTCTTTGTCGTTTGTAAAGTCTACAGTAACGAATTTGACTAGGTTGCTCTCGAGGAAGTCCTTAAAATCCAGGCATTCAACATCGGCATAGCATATGTGGTAGACCAAGCATAAGTCATGCACACAAACCTGGATCCCGGCGGGCTTCTTCCTCTCTTCGTCCTTTAGATCCTTCTCTCGTCCCAGGACTGTGGTGTACTCAACATCTAGCCCAGCGACCCACTCATCATCTGAGTTTTCAAACATGCGTCTGAAGCGAGAAAGGCATCCTTTCACCGTCACGGAAGAATGGGTGTATATGACGTCGAACTCATCATTGGTGATGGTTCTAACCTTGTACTCATCGCCGATCGTGGAGATTTGGGACATCATGTATTTGGGAGGAGGGTTAGGATTAGTGGAACTGCCATAATGTGAAAGGATGGGACGACTAGGAGCGAACCGCCGTAGTATTAAAGGACGTGCGTGGATGAGTAGGAGCAAACTGCCAACGTGCGAACGGCAGGGTAGTGGTTTTCCATTCTCCCATGATACGGGCTTCCGAGAGCCCTTGAATCTAAGATCGAGCGGTTGCATTGCGTGATTCTAGACCTATGGGTGAATATCCTATCCTCGAGGGTTCTTCTGCAAATTTTCAGCAACTTAGCATGCGACCGTTTGATCACAGATCCAAGGGCCGCCAGCAGCCCATATCATGGTCGCGCCTACCACGACCGTCGCTTCGCTCACGCGGTCGCGCCCTTGGAGATTTAACACGTTGCGTTAGGCTATCTGATGTTGGCATGTCATACATAGTCATCACTTAGTCACTCATACTACAACAAGGTTAGCTATAAGGTTGGCTATAAGTGTATTTATTCTTTTTGCTTCTCTCTATCTCTTTCTTTGTACTCCCTCCGTCCCATAATATAAGAACGTTTTTGACACTAGTGTAGTGCCAAAAACGTTCTTATATTATGGGACACATGGAGTACTACTATTTATTGCATTTGCCAAGGAGTGACCTCTTCCAATGAAATGGTGTGCTTATTAGTTTTTTGTTGCTAAGTTTGCTTCATTTAATTAGCTATAGACTCAAAATTGTCTTTTCACCTAGGTACACGCGCTTAGCACCGTTTCTTCCTTGGGTCACCAAAGTAGTCTCTCTCTTCTTGATTAACTTTCCAAATTGGACTTTATGCCTATGTGGCAAGCTTAGCACCTGTAGGAGCAAGTAAGTACAATAGTATACTTTACATGGCATTTTTGCATATGTGGAGGAAAGAGAGGCAAGGAAAAAGTGGAGAAGTCGGCTCTCATGCAAGAGCCAGCCTCTACTACATGGTGGAGCATTGGGAGAGGCACCTGTATGGAGGTGGTCAGGAATCGGGAGACTCACGCCGGTCGTAGCGCCGCAGTTTATATGATAATGGCAAGTCAAATCACGGGGCCCCACCTGTCCAGCAGTAACTCGCTGTCAAATCACACAACCCTACGTTTGCAGCAGCCTACTCCCTCGTCTTCTCGCGTCTCTGTTGAACCGACTAGGCGGAACTGCCCTGCCTACCGCGCAGGAAAAGCCCGCGCAGTATACTCCCTCCGTCTAGGTGACCAAGGTGGAGAGGAAAACGAGAGAACTTAATGTTTACTATTTGCTAAGGCTGGTTGTAATGGTAGTATCATAGCTATATCATGCATGCCAACTAGGAAATTTTGATGAGGTGTCATAGAATTAAATGAAGAAAGAGAGAGAGCTGAGTACTATGTGTCATACATGGCAATAAATAAAGTACTACATGATACTAATATATGATACTAAGTATTATTAATACAGTTTTGCTAGAACTCATCTAGATGAGCTATAATTTGGTCTCATTCATCTTTTATAGCCATTGTATGTGATGCTATAAGATGCGTGTGTGTTGACGCGGGTTGTATATGTTCTTGTTTTCAAAGTGAATGAGACCAAATTATATCTCATATAGATGAGTTCTAGGTACTCCCTTATTAATATCATTGCGTGCAACGAACTGACCACTGCATGTCATGTTTGATGGTCTCAAGTCATTAAAAGCACACAAGCCCCACATCTCTTATTGGTTGATTCCTCTATTTATGTCAAAAAACAAGAAACAACGTGAGAGTTATTGCACCATGCCTATGTGTTTACTATTTGGTTTTCGTAAGATCACTTAATACTCCCTCCTTTCTGGTTTATAGGGCTTATCTCCAAATTTTAGTTTTTCCATTTTATAAGGCTCAATTTGGTTGTTTCCCATAACATGTTCAGATTCCAAGGTGCATTAAATCATTGCATGCAAGTATTAAGAGAAAATTGACCAATGCATGTAATTTATGCATGCATGCATTTCAATTAATGCATTGGTAAACATACTTCTTTGAGGAAAACAAGAGCAATAATTTGGGTGCTTTTGCAAACTCCAAAAGGTATTCCACCACTCACCATCTACCTTGGTTGATGAGATTTTTGAATTGAGCCTTATAAACCATAAAGGAGGGAGTACTCACCTAGACGGAGGGAGTAATCGATTTAACAGCGGGCGGCACAGTTCCCGATACGACTTTAATGCAGACGAGGGAGGGAGTAGCGGTTCCCGAAATGTTGAACGGCCAATGCATCCTCCTTCAATTAATGCATGAGGGAAGTAATGGGAGGAGGTCCGGGAAAAGAGGCTGCACGATGTGAATGCAACACAGTTTGCCCTCATTGCCAATGCATCTACCACATCATACGCACCTAAGAATTTGTCTAAGCACCTACACTAAGCGCAAAAGAGCTCACTCCAGACCCATGGCGGCGATGCGTGTGAGCGGCCAGCGGCTGTGCTAGATGGTCCACGACACTGGCCTGCGGCATGGCGCCAAGGATCGTCTCCAGACGGTGTTGGAGACCGGCTGGTGGATGGCCGCTGTCAACGCCAACTACGACTGTCAGTTGGACCAGATGATCGTTGCCACCAGCAACAAGTTCACCGTCCTCAAGAAGCTCGCAGACGACATCGCCATACTCCTCCAGCCCGCGTGCACGGGCTCCTCATTGTCTGCCATCCTAATCGGCCTCCATGGCCGGAACCTCTTTCAAGCACTGGTGGCCCTGCGACTGCCCGCCGACGCCACGAAGAACGTCCACCTGGAAGTCGTGCTCGCCGCGAGGTGCCACGCCATGCAAGAATTCGTCGACCTACACATCCACATGTACGAGCAAATCGTGTACATAGGTATCTACAAGGCCAGTGAGGACGCTACGACGTTGGCCTTCCTCAACCGGCTGGAAACCTTGGATGCCTTTGCTGAGAAGCACCTCGACCTCGCCACAAAAGCCGCCGCTCCTTAGCCTCCGGTCGGTGGCCCTGCGCACTAAGTTGAGGAGGAGAAGGTCATACTTTCATGGATCCATCTTTCTTCTTGCCTTCTGTAACCACCACTGCAATCGCATCATCGTGGCCTTAATTCTTATTGTGCTGTTGCATTCTCGTTCTAGTCAATACCGACATGTGTAATCCCTTTGCTTAATTATATGCATCACTGTAACTAGTACTCCATCCGTCAATTTATAAGTTGTGCTGACCTTTTCCATCAACTTCGTGCAACGCACGGGCATCTTGCTAGAAACACTAGAATATGTCTATATACCGTATGTGATAGTCTATTTGAAATATCTAAAAATACAAATATCTAGGTATGGAGGGAGTAATATATTAGGAGTATACCAAAACAAGAGTGATTTCTTTCAAGTTTGTGAACAAATACTACTGTTCTACTACTTTGGATCCGTCGCAACACACGAGCACATTGCTAGTAGAAGGAAAAGGCCTGCCGCGTTCGCGTCGCACCCCCACACGCCCGGGAATCGGGAGTACTCCACAGCCCGTCCGGCATGACACATAGCTTAGGGAAGGCGTGTTGCCTAGCATTTTCACTTTCATGTGGGACCGCCATTGAGCAAACCGACTATTGGCAAACCGCACCCCACCCGTCGCCGGGTTGGAAAACTGAAACGAGGGGAAGATCTAGCTGTAGCACGGAAGCCAAGAAATTTGGTGTCAGATGGGGCTCATTGATAGAGTAGGAGCATTCCGTACTAGTACTACTGCTACTAGTACCAAGTTTGTACTCCTAATACTATATTACTACTACTACCACTATACAACTAGTAGGTACGTGCACGGCAGAACATCGTAGGAACAAAAAACGGGAAGATCTTGTTTTGGGTGATTTTCTTTTTTTCAATCAACGTAGTATGAATAATATGATGTGGGGGGAACCCATGAAGCTTATGTGGCTTGGTTGCATGGCTACGAAAGGTTAGAGAAAAATAAATAGATAATGTGTTTAGAGTGCACTCCACTAAATAGATATACTTTGGATACATTGCAACGGACCGACATATCTATATCTATACCCCCTATATAGTGTGTGAAAAACTTTGAAAGTTGGTCGTTGGATGAAGCCAATCCGACGGTACAAAGATGGAAAATCCGAGCACTACTGGCTGCTGGATATCATCCACCAGATTCTGCCACATGTATAATCTAGAAGACTCCATGGTTGAACTTAATTCATGTCTAACTTTGCCACAACTAAGCTCAGGAAAAGTTATTAGTTCTTCAAAACGAGAGCCACAAGTTGGCAAGCCTAAGGGGATCTTGCCACATTTTTTGTGTGTATGTCATGTGGGGCCTTAGTGTGGCTTGCCTAAGGTGTGGCTTGAACCAAACACTCACCTAAGTTAATCAAACTTGCCTAACCTTACGTGTGGCAATCTTTGGCAATCTTAGTGGCTGTTTGGTTCCTAGCCACACCTTGCCACACTTTGCCACAACTAACCTTAGGCAAGTTTGACCAAGTTAGGTAGGTGTTTGGTTCTAGCCACACCTAAGGCAAAGATTTCTTTTATGAGCAGTGAGCCCCACATATCATAGACACAAATAACTGTGTGGCAAGATTCCCTTAGGCAAGCCAAAGTGTGGCTAACAAAGGGTCTGTTTGGTTCATTACTAACTTTGCCACAACTAAGCTTACGCAAAGTGCGTCTACCACAAAAAGTGTGGCTAACAAAATGGCCACCACAAGTGTGGCAAGATTTGGCAAGAAGTTGAGTCTGACATGTTGACCATGTAACTAGAAAAGGATGGCAAGCCACAAGTGTGACAATCAACCAAACACATGCCTAAGATATTGTGGCGCGCCTAAGCTTAGGCGTGGTAACCTTAGGCTGCAAACCAAACATGCCTAAAGCAACTCAACTAAGGCAAGTGTGGCAAAAATCATGTGGCAATATATGGCAAAAATAGTCACAATTCAAACAGCCCTACTAACCAAACAACCCCTAACCTTAGGCAAGTTTGGCAACATTGTATGATAAAGTGTGGCATTGCTAGGCCCAAAACCAAACAACCCCTGTGTCTGCCACAAAAAATGTGGCTAACAAAATGGGCACCACAAGTGTGGCAAGATTTGACAAGAAGTTGAGTCTATGACATGTGGACAATGTAGCTAGAAAAGTGTGGCAAGCCACAAGTGTAGCAATGAACCAAACACATGCCTAAGATATTGTGTCACGCCTAAGCTTAGGCGTGGCAACCTTAGGCTGCAAACCAAATATCCATATATCTATACCCCTATATAGTGTGTGAATAACTTTGAAAGTTGGTCGTTGGATGAAGCCAATCCGACGGTACAAAGATGGCAAATCTGAGCAATACTTGCCGTTGGATATGATCTACATTCCACCAGATTTTTCCACATGTAGAATTTAGAAAACTCCACATGTAGAAGCATAATGCACAAACCACCAGAATCTCATGCGTGCAATGCACGTGTACCTTACTAGTACTAGTTGGTAGTAGTAAGAAACAAATTCCAGTTTTGGCACGAGCTCACGGGAGCACCACAAGGCCTGCCATAGGAGTTACATTTCCCTCTCAGGGCCCACGGGACTGCACTTCAGTGTCTTAGTGCCCGACCTATGAGTCAATGACATGCGGACCTTAAATGCGGCTGGCCCACATGTCATTCTCATGGTGGTGGCGTGGTTCGCGACTCACTCATTTGAGATGAACCGGACGGTGGTGGCGTGGCCGTGTCGAGGGTGCCACAGCTGGGCATCGGGGTGTTACGAGGCGTAGATGGCCACACCGGTGGGCACTACCTGTAGTACAGAAGTACTCCAGCTGAGGATTGATGCCTGTGATGAAATGTGTCACAGTCACTGGATGAAAATTCGATGGTGCGGGAGTATGGATCGGAGCACAGCAGCGGAGTAGGCGAACCACACCCAATCGGGTGTGTCTGTGGTAGAAAGTTGATGGTCGCTGCAGTTCAGCTAGCCCGGATGTCATGCACACAAAGGCAGAGGAGCAGTGGGGCCGAGAGGGATGAGGGGCACGTCGGGGGGATGAGGATCCCCTAACATGAACAATCCTACTACTCTGTCACTGACATGTGGGACTCACAAGCATGGGTCCCACCTGTCAGTGAAGGAAAGGGAAGGCAAGGCAGTGATGACCACGTCATAGGATCCATGTCCACGTCGGGGGACGTCGTGCCGTGGGTTGGAGCGGCGTAGTGGGAATCACGTGTGGGTGTGGCAGTGGTAGAAACAAGAAACATGATGGTCGCCGTGGTTCAACTCCCATGGACAAGCTGTCATTTCTGCTGACACATGTATATCAAAACTAGAGTGCTTATATTTCAAGCACGTGAACAAGTATTATTCTACTACTTTGGATACATTGCAATGCACGGGCCATCACATTGGTAGTAGTAGTGTCTATCTCTATCTCTAGAGGCCTTCCCTCGTTCATCCTTTTCTCTCACAAGATAAACTACTCATACAAATTCATCTTGATGTTCCGTGGAATGCACGAGGATGTTTCCTTAGGGGTCTCTCTAGCGCGGCGTGGCCGTAGTTGTAAGTTGACGCCCCTTGAGATGCCGACGTTGAGGGGCACTCGGATTTCCTCTGATGAGCAGGTAATATGAGTTCGATCATGTAGTAAATGCATTCTAAAGAGTACTTCCGTGTCCATTTGCTAATTCTCCCCTTGCCCACTGTTTCACAGGTTATGCTCGGTGCGAGTGGAGATTGGCTTGCATATGTACGGGAGGGTACGAACATCAATTTGCACAACATTTACAATGGTGACACCGTTCCCGTAGAACCTTTGTCCAACATTGGGATCAGCCATGCAATGGGCCACCGCATGAATTGGTACAATGGAACCACGGTGAGATTGAATAAGATAGCATGAACCTTGCACATGGTGGTCAAAGGTGGACCATGCTGTCTGCGGCTGATTTGTTGCCGTACGAGTACGAAGACACTGTGCTCCTTTCTAACCGCATCTTCGCGGTGACAAACTGGGGGACTTATTTTGTATGGGACACATCCTATGACATACTCCCTCTCTCCCAGTTTATTTGTTTTGAATCTTTTCGTTTTATAAGTTTCAAATTCAAATTTAGAGCTCCCCATCACATGTTGAGATTACAATGTCCATTCGCGTGCATGCATAGTAAAGAAACAAATATCGAGTTTGGCACGAGTTCATGCAGTGGTAGCACCATAAGCCCTCACGCAGGAGTTACATTTCCCTATCAGGGCCGTCGGGACTGAGCTTCAGCGCCTTACTACACCTACCTTTGAGTCAATAACATGCGGACCCGATAGGTGACTGGTCCACATGTAATGCTCCCGAAGGCAGAGGGGCGGTGGGGCCAAGAGGGGTGAGCCGTAGGTCGGGGGACGTGTGGTGTCATGGGTTTGAGCGGCGTCGTGGGAATCGCGTGTGGCTGTGGTAGAAACTTGATGCTCGCCACATTTTAGGTGGCCCACATGTCATGCACACAAAGGCAGAGGGGCAGTGCGGCCGAGAGGGGTGAGGCACACGTCGGGGGATGTGTTGTCGTGGGTTGGAGAGGCGTTGTGGGAATCGTGAGATGAAACATGATGGTCGCCGTAGTTGAACTTCCATGGACAAGCTATCATGTCTTATACCGATCACTGGAAGGAGTAGCAGAGAAAGCTATATATGCAGATAAATAGTTCCTTATAGTCAAGCGGACCCATGCTACTACTCTATTCCAAAGACATGCACACCATCGAAATAGTCCATCTATATCAATATACACCGAGAAGGAATAATTTTTTTTACAAGAGAGGAAATAGTTCATCCATCCATAATGCCCTCCTGCGGGTGCAACCATTTCTTGTTCTTCTTCTTCTTCTTCTTCTTCTTCTTCTTCTTCTTCTTCTTCTTCTTGTTCTCATTTTCTGTGGGAGACAGCTTCGCAACAAGCTCTTTGGACCTTGCAGCTATCTCAAAACTCACACGGGCATCGAGGGCAGCATGTTTTATTCGCTTGTACGTCAAGGGATAATTCTCCCATCCAGACGACCTTAATGCCACCGTCTCATCACCCTTCTGAAGATTTGTACCGAGCACAAAATTTGCTATGTCGAATAGGGATGGTGTCTATTTATCACAATCTTCTACAAGAATTTTGATTCTGGTTTGTAGGTCAGCGATGCTTTTCAAATCAAGGTTGTACGGCTCCAGCTTCTGTTTGTCCCCTTCGGTGGCTGCCCCACAGAAGTATACATCCTCCCGAGACAAGAAATCGTGAAGCTCACCTGGTATGGAGGGCGAGTGTATGATGTGGTACACCAAAACATCATCTTCGAGGCACATCTGAAGTACTGCGGCGTGTTGGATCTTCCCAGGGGCGCGCTCCGTGTACTCTGCGTTGAGACCGATGACCCTCGTCTCTACCTTTTCGAGGGAGTTGGATACATTGTTGATCCACTGCCGAACAAACATTGGGTGGATGGTGACGGTGGCAACTATGCTCATCGAACCTTCGACGAGCACATGTTGGACGCTAAAAACATGCATCTCGATCTCTTTCGCCATTTGGAACCGCTGGAACAGAGGGCTATGGTTTGGAGAATTAGGATTAGATGGCTAGTCTAACTGAAGTAGTAGATGCTTATTTAAAGAGGTTAAAACAATGTGAACGTAGTGGGGTTTGGATGCAAATGAAGACGAAGGGGAGGTGAAGAAGCCTAGAAAAATCGGTTCCTGATGGAGAAATAAATGGGAGAAGTGGCGTGCAGGCAGTTGATTAGACGGCTAGGTAGACTAAACGAAAAGGCTATGCGGGTAGACTGATGAGTTGTACCTGTTCGTGTACGTGCCCATCCTTCCTGATAGGTGGGACCTATGCAAACAGATAAAAAAATGTGTTGTAGCTGGTTCAGATGGATATTGGCGCGTGAGTGGGAGACACAACATTCTCTGGTTAAGGAATACTCCCTCCGTTTAGGTGAGTAAGTCACCTTATGAAAATCAGGTTTTCCCAAAACTTTAGGCGTGGAGCATTCATTTCCTACTCGATCCCCTCCCAGCCTCGTTAGCCAGCGTTCTCTTCCTCTGCTACCGCGTTCTATCTTTCCATTTTTCCTCTTCTCAAGTGTAGAACGATCTGCATGTCGTCCTTGATGCACCAGAATGACCACTGCATGCATCGCGGCAGGGCGTTGATTGGGCATGCACGAGAATTTGGTTCTGCTCGCAATATGGATGATGAAAGTGCGTTATATCGACTAGAGGGGGCTGAATAATGATTTTTATGAATTTTTCACTGAGTAATTTGCTGGTGAGGAAATTCCTAAATGAATAACTACTAGCAGCGGAATAAGTACTCAGAAGTAAACATAACAGAACATGAACATTGTCATCATGATGAAATGAAGACAAGCATAGAGTATAGAAAGCGTGAACACAAGATAACACAAGAAAGAAGACGGACAGACTGAAGAAATTGATCTGAGGAAATTGAGAAAGTCTTCAGTCAAAGTCTTCAAACAGATATGAATAGGCACACAACAACAGACATGAGGAAATGAAAGAGTTGAGGAAATAGAACCAGTAGGCTTGGTGAAGACAATGATTTGGTAGACCAGTTCCAACTGCTGTCTCAATTGTACATCTGGTTGGAGTGGCTGAGTATTTAAACTCGAGGACACCCAGTCCAGGACACACAGTCCTCACTGTATTCTCCTTGAGCTAAGGTCACATAGACCTCGCCCAATCACTCGTGGTAAGTCTTCAGGTGACTTCCGAACCTTCACAAACTCGGTCACTCAGCGATCCACAATTCCTCTTGGATGCTCTAGACCTTGATGCCTAACCATCTAGAAGAAGCACAGTCTTCAAAGGAAACAAGCATCAGATCCACGCAGGATCAATCTCTTCAGTGATGCTCAATCACTTTGGGTTTGTAGGTGTTGGGTTTTTGGGTTTTCCTCTCTTGATGATTTTTGCTCAAAGTCCTCGGAGGATGGGATGCTCACAATTGACAAGTGTCAGTTTCTTTCGGAGCAGCCAACCAGCTAGTGGTTGAAGGGGGTGGCTATTTATAGCCTAGGGAGCAGCCCGACATGATAAGACTTAAATGCCCTTGTCTGATATGACTGTTAGGTGGGTAGATATTTTGGAACCGCTGGCGCATAGCGTAGCAATGGTCAGAATTTTTACTATCAAAATCCTTAGGACTATCATGTTCCTCACTGTGTAGGCAGTTCACACTGGTGAATTCCTAACTCCTCAGTCAGAACAAATTCCTCAGAGACCAGAAGAACTTTGTCTCTGTCACTAAAGAATATGGCTGAACTGTATGAGATTTCCAATGGCTTCACTCGAAGGGATTGGTAGGTGGAGGATTTTGAGTTGAGCATCACATGGAAATTTTTCCTTAGTATTTCCTCGACCCCCTTTAACAGTACGGTGTTTCCTATGACTCAAGAAAGAGAAAATGAAACTATGAAAACAAAAGTCTTCATGCTTCATGTTCCTTGAATGATTGCCTAGTCTTCAAGGTCACACCAATTTCTTCACTTTCAAAGTCTTCAGAAAGTCTTTAGAGATCCAAAGTCTTCAGTTGAAGAACTTCATTTTTAGGGGTCGAATTTCTCTGTAAATATCAAACTCCTCATAGACTTATAGACCTGTGTACACTCACAAACGCATCAGTCCCTTAACCTATAAGTCTTCAATACACCAAAATCACTAAGGGGCACTAGATGCACTTACAATCTCCCCCTTTTTGGTGATTGATGACAATATAGGTTAAGTTTTCAACGGGGATAAACATGTGAAGTGTAAATACTGATATTGAGGAATTTGATTGCAAGATATAGAAAAACTCCCCCTGAAGATGTGCATAGTGAGGAATTTGCTTTTGAAGCAATGCACACTTGAAGAGCATAATCATGGAGATCTCCCCCTATATCTTGTAATTCATACACGCATTTGATATATAATATGAATTATTTGAAATGCATGATGAAATATGGTGACTGATGTAATTCAGCATGCGTGCATTAACATTAATGAGGAATAAGCATGCAGAATAACACAACAAAAGTATCAGGTCCCGATAGAGTTTAAGATTACAACTTGATCCAGCAAAGTCATCAGAAGAACGAGAGTTGTAACTTAGCAAAAAACGCCCATATAAGATAGACCCGCTTGAAGACTAACTCAAATTTCTCCCCCTTTGTCATCGAATGACCAAAAGGGTTGAAACTGAGGACTAACGCCCCTGAAGAATATCATGAAGATGGAGGAGCGCCAGCATTGTCAGGGTCTTGAGTCGATGTAGGGCCTGCTGCAGTGTTGTCCAAGTCTTCATGCTCGTCCGTGGCACGTGATGAAGAATATGAGCTGGCCAGCACGGAAGGAACCTTGACCCTCTTGAATGTCTTCGGTGGAGGAGCAGACCAGTCAAAGTCTTCCTTGAAGCCCATTTGCTTCAGATCTTCTTCACCATATAGATGTGACAGAATAGCCCAGGTGCGATCAAACACTTCATGGAGGTAGTAGTGGTTTTTCGTCACTGCATTATGTGTGGAAGTCATGTTGTGAAGAATAGAACCAAACTGACGCGTAACCCACTTGTGGTTGCGATCCACCTTCTGGTGAAGACTTATCAGCAGTTCACGATCAGTAAGAACACGAGGAGCAGTAGCTTGAGGACTTGTCTTGGTAGCATTAGCAGCAGTATCATGAGTGGCAGAGTCATCACTAGTGGAGTAAGATGTAGCTTTGCAGAACCGACCATCCAATGGATGAATGCCTTCATCGATAATGGCTGGTGACTTGCCCTTCTCATCAGATGAGGAAATTGTCCGCTTGAGGACTTCAATAGGGGGCAAGTAGCTGAGGTGATTCTGAAAATCAGCCTTGTAGTTGAGTGAAGACCTTGTTCTGAGGAATCTCATGATCCACAGCGCGTAAGGCTTCAACTCAAATGGAGAAAGTGCAACATTCGCCAGAGTCCTCATGAAGAAATCATGATAATTTATGGGAACGCCATGCATGATGTTGAAAAGCATGTTCTTCATCATTCCGATAATTTCTTCATCGGATGAGTCATGGCCTTTGATGGGACTTATGGTCTTTGTCAGAATGCGATAGATTGTTCTTGGCACATAGAGCAATTCCTTCACGAGGAATTTGGTCCTTGGAGCTTGTCCCAGCTTCAGCGTCTTCATGAGCACTTGCATATAGTGATCAGTGACTTCAGGCTCATCATACAGACAACGAGCACCGTCGGGTGGAGGACTGATTGGTAGGGCACGAAGCAATTCAGAGGCTGGTGCCTTGTAATGAGTGTTTTCAGTCATCCAGTCCAACACCCATGAGTTGACGTCAACAGCATCGTCTGTGATATGCAAAGTTGCATAGAACTGAAGAATAAGTTCTTCATTCCAATCAACTATGTCAGAGCAGAAATTGAGCAAGCCAGCATCATGAATCATGCTGAGGACTTGAGAGAAGCAAGGCATGGATTCCATGTCCACATGAGGAATATGCTCATGATCGAAGACTTTGTCCTTGTTAAAGAGCACTAAGGAATAGAAGTTGGCCTGGCTGGCAGTCCAGAAACGCTTCCTTCTAAGACGAGCATTGTCATAGGGGTTGAATTCTGTGAAGAATACGTGCTCGCCAAAGAAATCATCAGCCTTGAATTTTTGCTTCTTGGAGGAAGGATCCTTTGGCTTGGGCCGAGGAGTGTCAGTCAATTGCAGCACTACTTCAGGAATCGCAATCTCAGGTTCCTCAGGCTGAGGAATTTTAGGCTCTTCTGCAGCTTCAGCCTGGGTCATCAATTTTTCATTGACAATTTCTTCAACACTAGTGGCTGGAATTTCTTCATGAATACTTGGGGTTGCATGAGGTTCTTCAGATCCCATTTGCACTTCAGTGGCGGCAGGGGACTGAGGAATAGCTTGAAGGGGAGTGAACATTGGAGAGTTGTGATGTTGACTGTCCCAAAATTCATCATTGAGCACAAGAGTGGTACAACCAATGTCCACATCCTCCTCTTCAATTTCTTCAACACCTGCCACTTCAGCAGTAAACTGAGGCAAAGGTGAGGAAATAACTAGGGTTGAAGGGATCTTATCCACTTCAATTTCTTCGTCCAACTGCTCTGACATAGCAGCAGAAGGAGATTCTTCATCAGATTCATCAGGAATCACATAATCTTCATGAAATGGAACAAGATCCTTTGATGGCATTGATGAGACTGGAACGGCATCAATTGGATTGTCAATTGAACTGATCAGACTCTTCATCTTCTTCGGAGCTGAAAAATTTGAAGAAGTTGATGCCTTCCTTTTCTTCACAGCTGCATGTTCTGCGGCCTTGGTCGTCTTCGCATCTGATGCAGATGGAACGATTGGAGTTGGTGTAGGCGCAGGAGGTGCAGAGGAATTTGGTTCATTTTCCTCAGGCACAACTGATGTAGTTGTCCTCATTTGTTCACTTCCCTCAGGCGCATCACTAGTGGATGCCCTGGCAATATCTTCAGCGGCTGGAATGGAGTCATCAGCCCTGGCACTCTCATGGTCTTCAGCAGCCTGATTGTCATCAGCGTTGCTGGCATGTTTTTCAGTAGGCTGAGCAGATGCCTCAGCCTGAGTAACTTCAACGTGCACAGGTGGAGCAGCACTTGTAGTGAATTTCTTCATCAGATTGACGAAACGCACCTTGGTGCCCTTCCAATCAGCATGGTAGCAATCAAATTCATCACTCAGCTGTTTGATTTCAACTTGCAAGGCAAGGAGCTGATCAGGAGTGAGAGTGAGGACATTGTCCTTGAGGTAGCGCCGTTTCTTGTGCTGCGCTTTCTTCAAACTTCTGCCTTGATCAAATTTCCATTTTTCTTCTTTAATGAAGGCAGTAAGAACATGAATTTGACCAAGAGTGAGGTTCATCTCTGGCAAAGGTGTGTTAGGATCCTTGTGCCACAGGTCAATATAGTCAAGGATCAACTTTGGATCCAGTATCAGCGGAACAATGCTGCCTTTGGCTCTAGCGGCCCTGGCTTGCCTGTCTCTGATGATTTCGGCAAGTTCTTCATCATCAACCTCATCATCATCAGAGGGTACATGGAAGGCGACCTGCTTCTTGTGAGGACTTGGGCGAGTGCCTCGTCCAGTAGTGGCCTTTTTCTTCAGCAGAGAGGGACCAGCTGAGGAGCTTGTAGATGCTCCTGAGGCAATAGAGAAGCCTTGAGTCCTTTGGCACGTGGCGAGATGCACAGGTGCTGAGGATTTTGTCAGAGCAACTGAATAATTTGACGGAGGAGCTGAGGACTTTGAAGGAGCAGTCTGAGGAATCTGTCGTGAGGGCCTTGAAGAATCTGGCCTTGATGGCATAGGAGAGGAGCTTCGCCGTGAGGGCATTGAAGGTGAAGCACTGGATTTATGTGCAGGCTTCTTGTGCATTGCCTTCTTTGGCTAACTAGCAGAGGCCTCAGCAGAGGCAGCAGCAGCAGCAGAGTCTGTGTTCAATTTCTTCACTGCTTCCTTTGCTTGCATAGCCAGTTTGGCTTGGCGCTTAGCCCATTCATCAGGATAATCCTCGCCGAGCTTGAGGCTGGTGGGATCTGCCAACTGGCCTGGTGCCAATGGAGGTCTTGGGCATGGAGGGTTGAGTGCAAATTTCTTCATGTACTTGGGAGTGACATATCGGTACTCCCTCCATTCTTGTGCCCATCTCCTCTCTATCCTTTGTATGCGCACCTTGCGCTGATTCTTGTCCTCTTTGCCGAATTTGGCTTCATCAGGTGTGCAGTAGTCCTTATATATGTCCTCGGGGATATCAAACATAGTATTGACCTCAGGCCTCTTTCCTCCCTTCTGTGGCCTTTTGTCACCCATTTTCTTCAGCTGAGGAATATGAACAACTGAAGGTTCTGAAGAGGTATGCAACTTTTCTTCGAGGAACGCTGCAAATGAGTTAAGTTGATGAGAACCTAGTGATTCAGCAGCGGACATATGTACCTGTGAACAAAGTATAGTTGCGAGGAATTTGGAGAGGTCATATGCGTTCTCAGAAGGTTTTTCAAAAAAAAGGTTTTGAGGAATTTGACCAGATGAGTCTTGAGGAATTTTACTAAGCGTTCTTTGTCTTAGGTTCCAGAGTTGTGTAGATTGAAAATCCACACAATTGAGGAATCTTGAAGAAAATCATTGCTTAGAGAAACGAATCAAGAGCATATGACATGTGAGGTGTTTATGTGTGTGAAGAATTGAAGAATAAACACTTTTGAAGATTTTCAGGAAAACTTGAGAATCAAAGCGAGCAGTTAAAAGTAACTTTTAATTACCCGAAGTGAAGAACACGACGAACTAGGAAGAACAATAGTGAAGTTCGTCAGGTAAGATCTTCCACGCCCTAACTCGGCAGAGGAAGATGGCTACGGCGGCGGCAGAGTGAAGAAATCCGCAACCGGCGCGAGTACGACGACGACGAGGTCGAGGCAGTGAAGCTCTTCCTCATCAGCGACGATGAAGTAGCGGCGGCGCTAGGGTTTTGGGAAGCTCGAGCGGGAGAGAGAGCGCGAGCGAGGTGAAAGTGAAGTGAGGAAGAGATAAGGGTATTTATAGAGGGAGTGAAAAACTGTTCAACCGAGGAAATCGGACGAACATGCCCCTGGCCTCTTCTCATTCGCTTGACATGTGTCACCCACGTACTGAGAGGTGGTGATCATGTAGGATCGTGGGTGAATAGATAAGTATTGTCGTGAGAAGTGGAATGGTTTGAGCGGCAAAGCCGAAAATTCAGATAAGATAAGTTAAAAGTTCCGTTCGCAATTTCTTCAGCTGTCAAGGACACGGTGAAGAATTTGAACGAGTTTCAAATAGAACTCATATGAGGAATTTGTGAATAGACTGGGTTGAGATTATCATAGAGGGGGAAGGGTCCGATCACATTCACTTAGCAGAAGGAATCAACTTGAAGAAATAACAATAAGTGAATGTTGTAGAGGACATAAAACTCACATATATATATATATATATATATATATATATATTCGAATGAAGAAAAACACCAGAAAGAGTGAAGACAATGCAAAGTTGAAGAATTTGAAAAACTGAGGAATTTCAAGAACGAAGAAAAACTCAAATTGAATATTTTCAACTTTGGTTGGTGGCGTAACCCACCGTATAAGAAAGCTGATTTCAGACACCACGTATAATTGTCGTAGGGATCTAAGAATCAATTTCTTCATTAATTTCTTCACACTTAGAGGGTTAGTCTTCATTGATTGAAGAAAAACGTTACTTCGTGTTGTGCATCTAAGTCATCAAGTCAGCATAAGTGTTAGGAGGTGTCCATTTCAGAGAACATTCGAAGATTCTAGGATATTTAGCTCACACCGCAAGTTGCTAAATCTCTTCTTATCCAAGGGCTTTGTGAAGATATCGGCCAATTTATCTTTAGTGCTGACGTGTTCGATGGAGATATCGCCCTCCAACACATGATCACGAAGAAAATGATGATGAATTGGGATGTGCTTGGTCTTCGAGTGCTGAACTGGGTTATGAGCAATCTTGATGGCACTCTCATTGTCACAGTAGAGAGGCACATTCTTCACGTTGACGCCATAGTCCTTGAGTGTTTGCTTCATCCATAGTAGTTGAGCACAGCACGATCCAGCTGCAATGTACTCAGCTTCTGCAATGGAGAGAGATACGCAGTTCTGTTTCTTCGAGGACCAACAGACCAAAGATCATCCGAGGAAATGACATGTACCAGATGTTGACTTGCGGTCCACGCGATCGCCAGCATAGTCAGAAAGAGTCTGAATATCCAATGAGATCAAAAGTGGAGCCCTTGGGATACCATAATCCAAGTGTTGGTGTGTGAGCTAAGTATCGAAGAATATGCTTCACAGCCTTACGGTGTGATTCCTTCGGTGTACACTACAAAAAAATACACTTCCGTGATGATACGTGTTTGTCACAGTAGGTTGCGTTTTTTGTCATGCATGTACATCCATGACAAATTTATGACAGAATCAAGATAGTCATACCTGTGCTGTCGTAGAAGTGTTCCATGACACTACCAAAATTATCATCACGGAAGTGTCCACTTCCATGACGATAAATCGCGCGTCACAAAAGTGCTTTCATCAAGGGTGACTGACACGTGGCATCCACCGTAACAGAATGCCGTTAAGCTATCGGGTCGGGTTTTGGATCCGATAACCCGTTAACAGCCCCGACCAATGGGGATTTTCCACGTGTAAAATCATCATTAGCTGGAGGAAACACGTGTTGGCTCACTGTTGGGACAGATGTCATCCACTCATTGGACAGAAGGCGCCTATGATACGTCGACATGTGGCACGGCCCAACAGAGGCCCATTCCTGTGAAAAGGCCGGCCCATTTGACTTGGTCAAAAGGTGGCGAGCCGGCCCATGTAAAGCATGTTAACGGCCTGTTCGCATATAGCCCATTTACAGCCCGCTAACCCAAGGCCCGTTACGCTGTATCCGAATTAGGCCTAGTAGCGTCATCTGGGCCACCCAATATGATTCCACCCCGTTTTCACTTCTGGCCCATGTATGGCCCATGACGTCTTTCGGCCCATATGAGGCCCTATGTAACTCTTGGCCTATTAACGGCCCGTGGTGAAACTAGCCCGTAATGAACAGTGTATTACTTTGCACCCATTAACGGCCCATGGTGAAACTGGCCCATAATGAACAGTGTATCACTTTATACCCATTAAGGGCCCGTTATTCCGTTGGGCAGTTTCCAGCCCATGTTATCTTTCGGCCTTCTGAGAGCCCATTTATTCTTGGGCTCATTTCCAGCATTCATTTACTTATGGCCCGTTACTGTCATTTTCTGCTTATGGGCCAAATTCAGCCCGTGGTTACAGTCGGCCCATTTGTGGTCCGTTAACACGTTGGGCCATTTTCATAGCGTCATGTAATAAGACCTATTAACGATGGCCCATTATGGTCGGCCCATGAACAGACGATTCCAACTCTAGCCCGTTTACGGCCATAATGCGTCCTGTTATTGGCCCATGTTTGGCCAATCGATCATACTGCCCGTATAAGGCCCATTGATGATACGAACCGTAGAAGGCCCATTGATGATACGGCCGTAGAAGGCCCATTGTTTCTGCGGCCCGTAGAAGGCCCACTGTTTATATGGCCCATAGAAGGCCCACTATTTATACGGCCCGTAGAAGGCCCACTGTTTCTACGGCCCGTAGGTCTAGTGTCACTACAGTAAATATTAGCCCATGGTTATTGTGGCCTAGTTTTAAAAAATATGTTATTGCAGCCACTAGCAAACCATAGAAAAAGAACTGCACTAACTACAAGCAAACAAATAAACAAGACAACAAGGAAATAAATAAGCAAGCAACTTACACTAGGCTATCACAGCTATTACACATATTACATCCACTGGGCATCAAAGTTCGCCACCAGTGCAAATATAGGGAACACAGCAGCATATAAACGCCGCAGCAAAACAAGTCCAGAATTGAAACCACTTCAGAAGAGCTCAAGAAACAATATCATGGGTACCCATAATGCTGGCAAGATGCTTGGCAAGCTTATTAACTTTCTCTTGTTTGGCGCTTAAGTCCTCCAGCGCTTGTTGTTGCACCAGAAAGTATGCATCTGAATTCTGCAGGGACTTCCTCAGTCCTTCGGCTTCCTGTCGCATAACATCTGATCGATGTCTTTCAACTTAAAGTTGAGACTCAAGAAGCCGAACTGATTCAGGCAACGAGTTCGAAGAGCTGGTGCTAGCAGTGGTAGCCAGTAACTCGAACACTACATCAAGACATGAGTTTGGGGTTGTCTCAGTGTCCTTAATATAGTTTTTATCAGCTTTCTTGGAGACCAACAGGGATGTCTCACTATCTTGAACCTTATCTGCATTACTTCCTTTACCATTGCATAACAGGGTACTCTTCTCCAATATTTTATCCGCGTTCTAAAAGATAAACAAACAAACACATCTCAGGTTTACAATGTAGTATATGAAACTCATTTTGGTAAACCAGTTTAGTAGTAAGGTGGACAGGATAACTGCATGAAACAAACATATATCTATGTAGTATGGTCACTGTATGGTCTATATCATTCTAGTTTATGTTGCCAAATCAAGATAGATACAGTTTGAATCATATCTATTTAAGACAAAGCAGCATAGACAGAATATAAGTGTGGGAAACTACACAGCAATAACAACACTTGTAATGTGCATGGCATGAGAACATAACTGTTTATTCAATTGAAACTGAAATCAACATAGAGCAAGTTACAACAGCAAACAACCAAACACGTTGAAGAAACAGGTTTGAAACATACCTGTTGCGCCATTGGAGTTTCAATTGCATCCTTCAAATTTGAAATTGGTTGGTATCAGTAAATACAGTGATGCAAGATCAAAGTAGTATGAACCATAGCTACGGAACCTAACCTGAGAACAATTCTTCTTCTGCTTTAAGCGTTGACTTCGGGTTCGGAGTGGTGGTCCTCGTGATTTGGGCACTGCAGTTACCTTACTAGCTGCTCATGTTTGGGTGCTCTGTGGTGGAGACGGTGTTGTGTCAACGGGAATTGGGTGTCTATCTGCTGGGGTTGGGGTTAGAAGCGGTGTAGCTGGTTCTCTGTCCAACTGGGTAGGGGTACAATCTGCATGAGTGTGGGTTATGTGTGGTGGGGCTGATTCTTGGGCAAGTACAACCGTGGTTCTATCTGCATCGACAGGTAGCACGATCTTGTCTAAAGACCGTGTTTTTACTCCCACAGATACTGCAATCACTCCCTCCAATTGAAATGGCTGATAAACAAGAAAAGTAATTGAATGTACAGACATTGTAAGATAGACAGGTGCAATGGATAGTAGGGAAGAAAACAGGGCATGAAATAATTCACATTTATGTTGTGTAAGCAAACAGAATAGCAGGACATAATTTCACATATATGATGGCTAATTAAACATGATAGCATGACACAATTTCACATGTATGATGGCTAACTAAACAGGGTAGAATGACAAACTTCAAAATATGATGACTAAGTAAACATGATGACATGATATAACTATACGATGTGTCTATTAAAGTGGTTGGCATGCCATAAATCACAAACATGCCGTCGATGGAAACATGATGGCATGATATAATTCACCGATAGAATGACATATTTTAAAATATGATGACTATGTAAACAGGATGAGATGATATAACTATATTATGTCTTTAGAAAATGGGTTGGCATGCCATAATTCAGATACATGCTGTCTATGTAAACATCATGGCATGACATAATTCAAATATATGATTTATATACTAAGGAAGTGAGCAGAGGGCAATTGCATATATGATGTGTCAACTAAGGAGATGGCATTCAATATTGTGTATATGATGTAAAAACTAAGCATTGCAATACAACATATGCATTATATGAGTAATATAACCCTGCCAAGTTTGAGCATACACCTCAGGGGGATAATAGGACTGGTCATCTGCCTCTGAATCCTCCTCTGAAGAGCTATCTGTAACCAGCAAGATATCTTCTTCAGCAGGTAGCATTGTCTGCTCTGAAGAGCTTGTTTTCACTCTAGATTTCTCCATCACCAATTCAAATGGCTGATGCACAGGAAGAGCAGTTGAATATACAAACATTGTCAACAAAAGCAATGAGAAATACAAAAAAAGGACGGCATGATGTAATTCACATATATGACGCTTGCCTAAACAACATGGCATTGCATAATTCACATACATAATGCCTTGCAATAATATAACATTGCATAATTCACATATGTAATGTCTTGCAACAAGATGGCATTGCATAATTCACATATATGGTAATTAGACACTAAACAGGTGGCATTCACACAAAGCATGTCTAAACTAAGCAAATGACATAGGAATGCAAGATACCATACGCACGATATGAGTAACATAACCCCACCAAGTTAGGGCATGCACCTCATGGGGGAAATATGACTGGTCATCTGTCCCTGAATCCTCCTCTGAGGAGCTATCGGTAACCAGCAAGACATGCGCTTCGTCAGATAGCATTGTCGTCTCTGAAGACCTTGTTTCCACTCCAGATTTTTCCATGACCGTGCCGAATGGCTGATGCATAGGAAGAGTAATTGAATGTACTAAAATTGTTGACAAATTTAACACATAATAAAAAAATGATGGCATGATATAATTCACATATAAGATGACTGGCTAACCAGGGTGGCATTGCAAAATTCACATATATGATGCCTGGCTAGACAAGATGGCATTGCATGATTCACATATACGATAAAGAAACTAAATAGATGGCATTGACACAAAGCATGTCTAAACTAAGCAGATGACATCTTTAATGTATGCAGTAAGCAATGCAAGGCACCATATGCACGATATTACCAACATCATCATGCCAAGTTAGAGTGAAGACCTCATGGGGTAAATAGGAGTGGTCTTCTCCTTCTGAATCCCCCTCAAAACAGTTATCTTCCTCTTGATTACGATCCGAAATGGGTGGAGGGGGGTCTGCCTTTGCGCCCACCATGGAATGACGTCTGCATGAAATTTAATTGCCACGCAAGGCTCGTCTCTTTTGCTCTACATGATCAGTTCCATTGTGTACAATAACTGGCATGCATAGGAATAAAACATAGTGAGATTATGTAAGGAGTGCATGCACAAATCCAGAATGATGGTAGCAAACTGTGGATAGACCCAAAACCAATGATAGCAGGTAGATAATAGCTTTAGTTAAAAAATACAGATAATGGCTCCTTTAATGTTTGTTTGCACCCAACATGAAACTCATAGTAGACACTGGTGATCAACCAGATAGTAGACAGATAGTACTGATTGCTGCCCCAATATGTACCCCACAACCATTTAAAAACTCAAGTTTCAGCATTAATTTGGACCTGACTCAGAGTCTAATAGGTGAACACGACGATAATGTAGGATGTCATCTTATTAAGCGACGCATAACATAAGCAGACACCGTAGAGTGCGACCTCTCTTGCGGACCCGTGTAGTCCTCAAGGTCATCTGCTCAGTTGATGATGGTAATGCAGTTGTCGTGGCTGCCGGCAGCGGAGAAGAAGATCTAAGGCGGCGAAAGACAGTCTGGAGAGAGGATCCCTGCTATGGTGAACCCTTCCATCATTGGAGCAGCTGAGCTGGGCTGGAACACAACGCCGCAGGAGCAGGACAACCACACAAGGTTCTTTGACACATATCTGTAACAGAAGTAATTGAGTAAGGGCTTGTTTGAATTTGAGGATTCTAACAATGCAGGGATAGGGAATAGACAGGAATAGGATAGGAATGCACGTGCAAAACAGAGAATTTCAAAACACAGGATTGCCATTGGGTTTCAAAATTGGAAGATCACAGGATGCAAAAAAGGCATGGTGAGATTAAGTCAAACCACAAGAAAATGTACGGTTATAATGCTAGTATGCTACTATCTCTTAGTCTTGTGCTTGATGAATAGGAATATGAAAAGGAGGAGAAGTGGAAATTAGAATTCCTACGGTTTTTCCTTCAAGGAGACACTAAAGGAACAAATCCTACAGTTTTCCTTTGCTCCATTCCTTTGCACCAAATTCATGAAAAGTAGTACCATAGGAAACTTTCCAATTCCTATGTTTTTCATTCACTTTTCCTTTCAAGCACTGGCGATTCTAGTAGGGAGGCTTGAGCAAGGAAAATCCTACACTAAAAAAAGTTTTTATTCTACTTCTATTAATTTGGACCCAGGCCACTGCCATACTAGCTCAACTCCTAGGCCCATCGACAAATGCACAACTCAAATGCGCAGAGATAAATAATGATGGCGTTCAAGAGAGTCCATCACGGATAGCTAAGTTGCCTGGTACCTCACTGCTTGTCATATAGTAGGATAAAATAATCGTATTTCCCGTTACTATGAGTTCTCAGTGGACAATATATATAACATGTAGAGTAAAAAAGAGATGCAACAAGTGTACAACCTCTTTTGCGAAGCCATGTCGATCTCAACGTGATTGGGTTGGCCGATGAGGATGCTCCGGCTGACTTTGCTGCCGGAGGAGGGGAAGAAGATCTTAGGCGTCTGGAGATGGAGCCCGAGGTACTGCTCCGCTGTGATGGAGGGTTTCGTCGTTGGAGCAGCTCCGGTGAGTTGTACGACGCCGAGGCTGAAGCGGGACAAGAGAGACAACGAACAACGTTAACCTGAGTGGAATTCTAATAGCATCTCCAATACATGACGTAAAATACATAACCACAAAGTGCTAGATGTAAAATACATCAGCCGCTCATCTCTGAACTTAACTGTCAAACTGAACTTAACTGTCGAAAAACTTGAACGACTAACTGTTGAAACTGAATTTTGCTGTCGAAACTAACGCACTAGCAAGGTGAGGCTACACGTCGGTCGACTGACTTTTTCATCTCTGGTCAGTCGATTTTGCAGCCGTTGAACGAAATCAAGGGCCTACAATTCATCTTCAACCTCCACCCTCCTGAGCCGCCAGCCACCACCGGCCAAACAGCAGCCCCCCGCCGCCCACGGCCGGCGGTGCGCCGCCCCGCCCGCCCCGAAAACATTCCCCACCGCCGGTCCGCCGCCGCCCCGGACATCCCTCTAGGCCCCCCTGTGCCGAGCTTTTTCTCCGGCGATCCCCACGCCACCACTCGCAACGCCCCGCCATCGTCGCGACCACCGCCCCATCCTGAACCCTAAGATATATAGTAGGGTACTCTCCAGCGAGCCCCCTCCCCACAGCGGCTGGTTCTTCCTTCACCCCGGCGAGCCCACCCCTTGGAAATCGGTTGACCCAAAAGTCGATCTAGTCGACTGAAGTGTAGCGAAATCGGAGCAACATCGCAAGCAAGAGCAAGAGCGAGAGCAGCAGCGCAAGCAAGAGCAATAACAAGAGCAGACCAGGCAGGGGACCGAGAGAAAGAGCAGAGGAGCAGCGTGAGCGAGAGCTAAAGAAACAACAGCTCCTACTGATGTGGACGTCGCCGCTGAGGGAGCGACGCCGTGGAGGAAGTGGTTGGCGACGCCGCCGTGGATGGAGCCGCGCCGTGTCGGCTCGGGACCCGAGCGCCGGCAGCACCGTGAGATCGAATCAAGAAGAAAATGCGGCGATTAGTGTACAACCTCTTTGGTAGCGCCGATTAGGCCGCAGCTTCATCTGAGGAAACGGTGATGATGATGCTCTTCCGGTGGTGGAGGTGAAGACGGCGGTGTGGGAATGGAGGTGGCGCGAAAGACGAGGGGAACATCGGGGCAGCTCCTTGGAGGTGGAGGACAGGGTGGCTAAACCGACGGGACGATGAGATCGATGATGGATCCTCATCCGGTACGGTTGATGAGGGATGTCGAGGTGTTGCTGTGGATGACGTCGTTGGGGAAGAAGCTCCGGCTGGGTGGCGGACGGAGCAGGGTGTGGTGTTTCGTCGCGGGTTTTCGCGGCC
This sequence comes from Triticum aestivum, assembly GCF_018294505.1. Taxonomy (NCBI): domain Eukaryota; kingdom Viridiplantae; phylum Streptophyta; class Magnoliopsida; order Poales; family Poaceae; genus Triticum; species Triticum aestivum. The sequence continues at coordinate 210,826,453 of NC_057804.1, read as the reverse complement.
TCAGTGTAGGAATGGGTGGGAGGATGGGATGGCAGTGGGGAACCATGGCTTAGAGACACGCTTGTCCGAAATGTGGGGTAAGTTACGAAAGTACCCCCCACCAATTTGAGGCAGTTCTTTCGGTTCAGGGGTACCACGGGCATTTCGGTGTCGGGATTTCATAGGGGGTGGGAGGTTTCGCGCGTGTTGTAATTTCAAAATAGCAAGGCGCGGGTTGAGATGGAGGGAGTTGTCGGAGCACAACGAGACAAAGATATATCTTAAATATTTCGGGCTAACAAGGCGCTGGTTGAAGAGGCGGGAGTTTCACAGCACGATAGACAGAGACGCTAGCTTCAATTTTCGGCATAACAAGGCGCGGCTTGAATTTTCGGAAGAACAAGCTTAACGTCTACCCAAAAAAAAGACAATTTGCACCTTAACACGCACAACACACACATAAACACCATTTAGACTAGAGTAAGGTACACGTGCATTGCACGCATGAGATTTGGCAACCAAATTATGAATAAATACCACATTATAGCATGCCAGCTTTGAGTCATATATGCATGATGTAGATGTTTGTTTAATTCTTATAGTTTATTTCATTCAAAATCATCTAGTTTTTATAAGAAAGCTAATCTATTTTAAGATTCATGGAATTGTGCGTTGTAAGACATAAAGTGAAAAAAAATGGCAAATCAGGTAGAAAAACATTTGGGCCATTCTGATACAGAAGATTCTAGAACAAATAAGAAGTGCTTGTGTTTTGATGTTTATGCATTATGCTTAAGTTCAAGCATGGAGTCTTCTAGATTATACATGTGGTGAAATCTGGTGGAATCTAGATGATATCCAATGACCAATAGTGCTCAAATTTTCCATCTTTGGACCATCAGATTCGCCTCATCCAACGACCATCTTTCAAAGTTAAAGTTACCCACACACAATATAAAAATATATAAATAATATATATATATATAGGGGTATAGATATAGATATGTGATGCGAAAGCCGTCCATCATCTCCAATTAATAGTGCCACGGATGCGACATGGGCAAATGATGTCTGCCATCGGTATCTCAAATTCAAACTAGTCTGACCTTGTTCAATGTGTATACATTACAACATGCTCGTTTCCAAACCACACCGCGCAGGATCTCCATTATATTCATGCATGCATGGGTTTCAAACATCAGGATCTCTTATTCAAATATTTGAATTCAACTTTACATTGATTATGACCTCACCTATTCTTTTACACCCACACAGTAGTCTTCTCTTTATAATTGTACCACTAACTTTCTCTCGTGCATGCATGCACACACACTACCAGTCGGCATTATCTATCGCACGCATGCAATCTTTTTCTTCAGGTCGGTCTCCCATGAAGGCACACACCCACACACATCCCCTCTCCCTCATACCAGGCATTCTTTATCTGTCACGCGTGCATGCGCAACGATCGATGTTCCTCTATGTATGTTTGTATATAGCTAGGTCTTTCATAGTTTTCCACACAAACCGATCAATCGATATATCCAGTGAGCTCTCACCCTCTTTCCCACGTCCACATCGATCAATCTATACCTCTCCCATGTCCACATCGATCAATCTATACCTCTATATATAGGATTAACATAAATAGCTAATACACCCACATTAATTATATATCCAACGTCCTCCTCTCATCATCCATGCCTTCCGCTTCATCTCTCAGATGCGTGCACAATGGCGAAGACATGGAGCAGTAAGGGCCCTGCCCCCCCCTAACATCACTATATATCGAGGCTAATATGAATGTGATCATTAGACAATTGCTGCTAAAAAAGGTTAAATTTCATGAATTGACCTTCCTCGTAAAGGATTAGCAATGCTTGTCCCCTAGCTCATTTATTTTTCATGGCTCCGCCACTGCGTGCAACAACGCACGTGTTCGCCCCCTCTCTCTAAATATCGATCTGGCACTTGTGCATTCCTTCATAGTCTCCCTCCACTCGGCCCCTCGCACCATCTTCTAGCCCCCACCGGATTTTTCCACATGTACAATCTAGCAGACTCCATGGTTGAACTTAAGCATAATGCACAAACCTCAAAACAACAGTGGTTCTCTTTTGTTCTAGAATCTTCCGTATCATAATTGCCCAAACTTTTTTTCTAGTTGAATTGCCATTATTTGTTTTTACTTTATGCTTTACAACGCACAATTCCATGAACCATAAAATAGATTAAGGGCTTCTTTGATTCAAAGGATTCTCAAAGGAATTTTGGAGGATTCTAATCATTAGGAATTTTTCCTATCTTGGTTGTTTGATTCATAGGATTGTAAACCATAGGAATTTTTTTCATATGATTCATTTGCACTAGATTTCATAGGAAACATCCCATCCACTCAAACATCTTTGAAAGAATTCTACGTTTTTTCTATGCACAATCAAACACTCGTACAATCCTGTAGGATTCAAGACGACATTCCACTATAATCCCATGTTTTTCCTATTCCGCGTTCTTAGCTTTTTTATAAAAACTAATTGATTTTGAATGAGATGAACTATAAGAATTAAACGAAGGGCTACATCAGCATATATGACTCAGAGCTTACATGCTATAGTGTGGTACTTATTCATAATTTGATTGAAAAATTTGATGCGTGCAATGCACGTGTACATTACTAGTACTTCGAGTATGTGCAAAACACGGTGTCTCTCTTACAGTTCATGAAGCCATGTGGCACATGTGGAGGCGTTGTCGCGACCTCCTTGCGTGGATTGATCACAGTGACGTGCTGCTAGTTCCAGAAGAATGTACTCGTCCTCCCTGAGCCATACTGGCGGTACATGCACGAAGTGTGCACGCACGCCACGCACGCACTCATTCCCTCGCACGCACACGTGGGTACACGGGTGGACGCAATTTTGTACCAAGATCCACTCCATGGGATAATTTGATGCATGTAAAGTCGTTCACTTCATTGATGGTCAATTAATACAGCGCATGCAAATTGAGTGGACGTGAGGGCGGAAGAAAGACATTATTACTCCACTACACGTATGCGAGAAGTTAAATCGTGGGTTGCTAGTAGTACTTCCATTGGTCTCCTTCGTATTTTGTGCCAATTTTTGACAGTAACATAATATTTACGCATTTGAGCAGTGTAGTACTTGAAATTTATGGTCCGCTAAACTCATCGGGAGCCGTTTCGGGCCTCGAAACCAAAACCATCAATTAATCTTTACCTTGTTCCCCTCACATTCGAAAGCCTGCTCACACCTACTAGTACGTACCAAACCTGAACGTGTTCCCACTATGCAGGTATTAGTACTACTAGTGCTAGTACTTAGGTTATAAAAAGGGGAACTACCTAACCGAAAATTACTCTACCTTTCCTCCTCATAAGTGCTTCTTCTTCGTCCGTCGTTGCCATGGCTGGTGAGCAGAGCTCTAGGTTGAGAACTACCCGTAACAAGGGAGCGGCAACCAAGGCTGCGGAAAAAAAGAGAGGGCTCGCCGCCACGCAGAGACCTCGAAAGATCTCTCACGGGCAGGCGATGGCTCCCAAGAGTGCCCTAGCCGCGGAGGCGAACATGCCGAGCAGGCGGAGCTGTTGTCGTTATCCCTCGACGGCATGCCCGATCAGCTCAAGAAGCACCTCAATAAGCAGAAGGAGTTCATCCAAGGCTTGACAAAGTTGCTGAAGGAAAGCCTTGATGACATGCCTGCTGAGCTCAATCAGCAGGGGGAGTTGACCACCGGCTTGGTGATGCTGCTGAAGAAGAGCATTGCCTCAGAGAAGAAGGCGACCGACGAAATCCTGCGACTTCAGGAGGACAAGGCGAAGCTTTGCCACGAGATCGACCTGTTGAAGGAGAAGAACGCCGGCTGGAAGAAGCTGCATGAGAATAGTAGTTCCTCGATGAAGATGCTGCAAGCCCTCGTCATGGAACAGAAGGAGGAGTTGGTGAAGCTCCGCATCGAGCACCCGGCTGCTGTCAAGGTACATAATGCGGCCGTGGAACAGATGATGAAGGCTCGCGTCGAGAAATCCCGCGTCATGGACAGAATGAAGAAGATGGCGGAGGAGACGCGCAAGGAGATGGAGGTCGTGGAGGCGATGAAGAAGCAGTTACGACTCCACGGAGAATTAGATTGTTTGGGGTGATAATCTTCCTTCTTCTTTTGCTGATGTGTTTCATCTTTTGCTTCGGGTGTTTCGCCGCAGGTGTCATGTTCGCTGCGAGGCATGAATAGAACAATGTTTTTTGTTTTTTGATGGAATGAATAGAACAATGCTAACAATGAGATGACTAGCAAATTATATCATTTTTTATCACCATATGGCACTGGGCTGTCGTGTTTTGTGCTCCTCCGTCGCAGTACTACTCCAGTGGAAAACTTGAGTATACCACACGGTTCTTTGCTCCTCCTTGATCAGGTCGTCGGCGCATTTATATGAGCAGTCAAATCACAAGGCCCCGCCTTCCAGCAGTAATGAGCCGTCAAATCACAAAGGCCCTCGCCTCTCATGAAACCGACCTAGCTAGACTGCCCCGCCCTCTAGCCTTTTAGAAAATGTATACTTTTGTATAGCAGTAGTATCGATGGATTGCGCCATGGAGCAAAACTTGAAATTAAAAAAAGGTGGTACATATAGAGAGCGATCGTCGCCAAATTATGCATATTGTACTATTAAAAAGGCTAGTCACAATAATGGTGTCCAGCACACAACCCACCCCTCAAATAAAACTAAGCACCCTGGAATTCTTTGACAAAACTAAGCACCCTAAAATTCTTTGACAACTAAACTGCTGGCTATATGATGTTGGCCATATATATTGTATGTATATAATGTGAATAAATGAGTGGTAGTACTATACCAACCAAAAGATGAAATGTAAAAATACTAGTATGTACTTACTGAAGAGTTAAAGTAACAAGAAGAAACATAACATAGTTCTGCTGGGGGCTCAACACAACACACCCCTCAAATTAAATTAAGCACACCTGAAATTAAACTTTGCAACTATTCCGATAGACACTGCATTAGAACCATCATGAGCAACGACACTGCCACCTTACTCGGAGTCCTCGTCCACGTCCTCAACTTCGTCCTTGTCCCTCTTCCTCTTGGCCGATACTTCTTTGCTTGAACCGCCAACTTGGCTGTTGCTCTTCATCCAACCCTTGTAGACATTGAAACAAAGGTAGCCATCCATTGCAGCGTACTAGATGTGGTATATATCTAGTACATTCCGCTGCCATGCATGACGATGAAACGTGTATGGAGGTTTCTCCAGTTTACCGTACGAAGGATGAACCATGGCTCCTGCCAATGTCAGCATTGAAGGCTGACGAGAGGACACCAGCCGATTCTTTTGGAGGTCGAAGGTGTTGCCTATAATGAGGCCTATCCGACGCAGGACTTCTTTGTCGTTACCAAAGTCTACAGTAACGAATTTGACTAGGTTGCTCTCGGGGAAGTCCTTAAAATCCTGACACTCAACGTCGGCATGGCATATGTGGTAGACCAAGCATAAGTCATGCACGCAAACCTGGATCACGGCGGGCTTATTGCTCTCTTCGTCCTTTAGATCCTTCTCTCGTCCCACGACTGTGGTGTACTCAACATCTAGCCAAGTGACTCACTCATCATGTGAGGTTTCGAACATGCGTCTGAAGCGAGAAAGGCATCCTTTCACCACCGTGGAAGTACAGGTGTAGATGGCATCGAACTCATCGCCGGTCATGGTTCTAACCTTGTACTCACCGCCGATCGGGGAGATTTGGGACGCCATGGATTTGGGAGGAGGGTTAGGATTAGTGGAACTGTCGTAATGTGAATGGACGGGACGACTAGGAGTGAATCGCCGTAGTATTAAAGGACGTGCGGGGACGAGTAGGAGCGAACTGCCAGCGTGCGAATGACAGGGTAGTGGGTTTCCATTCTCCCATGATATGGGCTTCCGAGAGCCCTTGGATCGGAGATCAAACGGTTGGATGGCGTGATTCTAGACCTATGGGTGAGTACCCTATCCTGGAGGGTTATTCTGCAAATTTTTAGCAACTTAGCATGCGACCGTTTGATCTCAGATCCAAGGGCTGCCAGCAGCCCATATCATGGTCGCGCCTACCACGACCATCGCGTCGCTCGTGCGGTCGCGCCCTTGGAGATTTAACATGGTGCGTTAGGCTATCTGATGTTGGAATGTCATACATAGTCATCTCTTAGTCACTCATACTACAACAAGGTTGGCTATAAGGTTGGCTATAAGTGTATTTTTCTTACTCCCCTCTATCTCTTTCTTTGTACTCCCTCCATCCCATAATATAAGAATGTTTTTGACACTAGTGTAGTGCGAAAAACGTTCTTATATTATGCGACCCTAGGTGTACTAGTATTTATTGCATTTGCCAAGGAGTGACCTCTTCCAATGAAATGGTGTTTCTAAGTTTGCTTCATTTAATTAGCTATAGACTCAAAATTGTCTTTTCACCTAGGTACACGCGCTTAGCACCGTTTCTTCCTTGGGTCACCAAACTAGTATCTCTCTTCTTGATTAACTTGCCATATCAGACTTTATGCCTATGTGGCAACCTTAAGCACCTGTGGGAGCAAGTAAGGTGCTCGTCCGTTGCACGGAAGAGTGAAATGCATTGATCGGGGTGTTGTTTATTTTGACAAAGGATGTGGGGGTCATCTCATGTGTAACAGGTATCGATAGGTTTCTTTGGATATTATTTCATCTCTAGAGCTCAGAAACATCCGGGTGAAATAGATAAAAAAGTATCTTTTGCAAACAAAAGCGTTCAACTGTTCAACCTGCATCCAAAACTTGTGAAGAAATAACTCTTATTGTGCTTTGCAAGAAATGGTTCATCATAAGTCTTTCACCGGTACTGTAGTAAAAATTCATACATGGAAGATTCTAGACTAAACCATAAATGGATACACTTTTATTCATGCGTGATACTCCAATAGAGCAAGATCATGCATGGAAGTCTCCACATGCTTAGACAGCGGATTACATTGAGCAAAGACTAATGATCAACATTTAACTTAGTAATGCATATGTCCAGGTGAACCTCCTTGGAGTCCCCATGCACATTGTTGGGGGTCAAATAATACCATGCATCTTCCATGTCCACATCGGCGGGAAGGTCCCAGCTCGGCAGAGTCCAAGCCAGCTTGACGTAGCCAGTGTCGCCGCCCACGGACCTCCGAGGGGTAGTAATACTGAGCACGCACCTGTACATCGGCCTCGTGTCAGTGTCACCATTAGCGGCGTCTCCTCTGACGCACACTACAGAGATGTGGCGGCGGCCTGCGCGGGCCTCGCCAGTGGCCACGATTAAGAGGAAGATGCTGCTGTCCTCCTCCGAGACTAGCAGGCGGCACTGATCCTCCGGCAACTCCGGCACGGTGAATGGGTAGCACATCTCGTACTTGATATTCTTCGCCAAGGGCCAGTAGTGATCACCGCCTGCCTGCGTCAGGTGATGCACGATGCCCATCGGCGATCCCCAAAACGGCACCGGGCACTCATAGCAGTAGACAAAGGGCTCCTTGGAGGCATCGACCAGGCCGTCCATGAAACGGGAGTGGCTGTAGGGGACGTTCCGCCATTTGAATATATGAGCAAGTTACTACGAGATTTACTACAAAATAAATCATGACGGCTATAACAGAGATTAAACTAATCCTGCGGACTAGCATAGTAGATGAACAGATCGAGTCTAGGACACGGACTAGAAACATAAATTCTACCATGATTTTGAATAGGAAGGACAGAAACACATACGGTGCAACGGGAGCAGCACCATTGGCGTTGAGGTTGTCGCCCATGTCATTGAGGAAGAGATTGCCGAGGTCGGGGAAGAACTCGTCGTCGGTGAAGTCGTGGCCGCTAGCAGTCGCGAGAGTGCGCTCCCCAAATGTCAACAGCGACCGCCGAATGGAGCGCGGGAGGGAGTGGCTGTAGGGGATGCTACGGCCGCCGAATGGAGCGCAGGAGTAGCCCACGAAGCAGTAGACAGTGCTCCTCCCTAGTCTCTATTCTTCTCTCTATCTCTACTACTCTTCTTTGTTTTTTATAATATACTAGTTGTAGCTGTCAAATCGAATAGTACTGCACCGTCCACTGCATGCCCGGCTGAACACGCCTCCTCGTCTCCATTAAACCTGCATGAAAATTGAGAAACCTACTCCGGCCCGCGGGAGGAAATTTGTCGGTTGCCGCAGGAGGGTTATTCTGCAAATTTTTAGCAACATAGCATGCGACCGTTTGATCTCAGATCCAAGGGCTGCCAGCACCCTGTATCATGGTCGCACCTACCACGACCGTCGCGTCGCACGCGCGGTCGCGCCCTTGGAGATTTAACATGGTGCGTTAGGCTATCTGATGTTGGCATGTCATACATAGTCATCACTTAGTCACTCATACTATAACAAGGTTAGCTATAAGGTTAGTCATCACTTAGGAGAAAATTTTACTACTCCCTCCATTTACTCCTCGTCCCTACTACGTATGTACTTTGGTTAGTACTCCCTCCATTTACTTATACAAGGCCACTATAAAAAAATACATTTTGCATCTATACAAGGCCACAAATAGCAATCGAGCCTTTCTAGTTTATGGCTCAATTTCAAAATCTCTCCAACCAAGGTAGACGGTGAGTGGTTGAATTAATTTCGTAGTTTGCACAGTAAACTCGTTTTTCTCAAGAAGTTATGTTTACTGAGGCATTAATTAGAACGAATGCATGAATGACCACTAAATTTCCATGAACTTGTACATGCATTAGTTAGTTTCCTCTTGACACTGCTTGCGTCGGGTGACCTAACGCACCTCGAAATCCAACATGTAATGGTACTACTACTAGTATAGTACAATTGAGACTTATAAACGGAAAAACGAATGTTTTTTAGATGAGCCCCATAAACCCTAGTTGGTACGTACTCCGTAAAAACAGATTTTTCCAAAACTAAGTCGCTCCCTTTCATGAATTCTGTAGTATACTCCTCCGTCGATGCTCCCTTTCATGAATTATGTACTTCCTGTCGCCGACATGTGGGACATATAGCAACCGGGTCGACGTGTCAAGCACCAAATAACAGTGCAGAACAGCAGGGGGGCGCACCCCACTCGTACCGGTCCAGTATTAGTAATGAGCAATGAGACGTCAAATCACAATGCCGCACCTTCCCAGACGGACGAAGCAACCATTATTTCACACTTCGGTTCGACATCATCTCAAACCACATAGTACTAGTATTTCTTCTGCCTCAAGAGGGACACACGCATCGCCTTGGTACATCATGACACGTGGGACCGCATGACAGGCCCTGCTCCCCTGCCGATCGCTCGGTAAAATCACCTCATTTTTACTCTACTTCCTCCGGATCGGTTTACTACATGGCATGCACGTCGTTCTAGGTTGAGAATTTAACTGGCTATATATATATATGTGTGATGAACAGTATGCTAGCCTTTTAAAAAATGTATACTTTTGTACAGTAGTACTCCACTATCGATGGATTGCGCCATGGAGCAAAAATTGAAATTTTAAAAAAAGGTGGTACATATAGAGAGCACTCGTCGCCAAATTATGCATATAGTACTATTAAAAAAGCTAGTACGTGCTTAATTGGGGAGCTAAATTCTATTAATGAAATACTAGTACTAGTATGTACATACTGAAGAGTTAAAGTAACTAGAAGAAACATAACATAGTTCTGCTGGGGGCTCAGCACAACACACCCCTCAAATTAAACTAAGCACACCTGAAATTAAACTATGCAACTAATCTGGTAGACACTGCATTAGAAGTTTAGAACCGCCATGAGCAATGACACTGCCACCTTACTCGGAGTCCTCGTCCACGTCCTCGACTTCGTCCTTCTCCCTCTTCCTCTTGGCCGATACTTCTTTGCTTGCACCGCCAACTTGGATGTTGCTCTTCATCCAATCCTTGTAGATATTGAAACAAAGGTAGCCATCCATTGCAGCGTAGTGGATGTGGTCTATATCTAGTACATTCAGCTGCCATGCATGACGATGAAACGTCTAATGAGGTTTCTCCAATTTGCGGTACGAAGGATGAACCATGGCTCCTGCTAGGGTCAGCATTTAGGGCTGACGAGAGGGCACCAGCCGATTCTTATGGAGGTCGAAGGGGTTGCCTACACTGAGGCCTATCCGACGCAGGACTTCTTTGTCGTTCTTAAAGTCTACAGTAACGAATTTGACTATTTTTTCCTCGAGGAAGTTCTTAAAATCCTGGCACTCAACATCGGCATGGCATATGTGGTAGACCAAGAAAATGTTATGTACACAAACCTGGATCACGGCGGGCTTCTTCCTCTCTTCATCCTTTAGATCCTTCTCTCGTCCCACGACTGTGGTGTACTCAACATCTAGCCTAGCGACCCACTCATCATGTGAGTTTTCGAACATGCGTCTGAAGCGAGAAAGGCATCCTTTCACCGTCGCGGAAGTACGGGTGTAGATGACGTCGAACTCATCGCCGGTGATGGTTCTAACCTTGTACTCACCGTCGATCGGGGAGATTTGGGACGCCATGGATTTGGGAGGAGGGTTAGGATTAGTGGAACTGTCGTAACGTGAATGGACGGGACGACTAGGATCTAACCGCCGTAGTATTAAAGGACATGCGGGGACGAGTAGGAGCGAACTGCCAGCGTGCGAATGGCAGGGTAGTGGCTTTCCATTCTCCCATGATACGGGATTCCGAGAGCCCTTGGATCTGAGATCGAATGGTTGCATGGCGTGATTCTAGACCTATGGGTGAATATCCTATCCTGGAGGGTTATTCTTAAAATTTTCAGCAACTTAGCATGCGACCGTTTGATCTCAGATCCAAGGGCTGCCAGCAACCGATATCATGGTCGCGCCTACCACGACCGTCGCGTCGCTCGCGTGGTCGCGCCCTTGGAGATTTAACACGGTTCGTTAGGCTATCTGATGTTGGCATGTCATACATAGTCATCACTTAGTCACTCATACTACAACAAGGTTGGCTATAAGGTTGGTATAAGTGTTTTTTTACTCCGCTCTATCTCTTTCTTCATACTCGCTCTGTCCCATAATATAAGAACGTTTTTGACACTAGCTAGTGTACTGTCAAAAACGTTCTTATATAATGGGACACAGGGAGTACTAGTATTTATTGCATTTGCCAAGGAGTGACCTCTTCCAATGAAATAGTGTTGCCAAGTTTGCTTCATTTAATTAGCTATAGACTCAAAATTGTCTTTTCACCTATGTACAGGCGCGTAGCACCATTTCTTCCTTGGGTCACCGAACTAGTCTCTCTCTTCTTGATTAACTTGCCACATTAGACTTTATGCCTATGTGGCAAGCTTAAGCACCTGTAGGAGCAAGTAAGTACAATAGTGCCATTTACATGGCATTTTTGCATATGTGGAGGAAAGAGAGGCAAGGAAAAAGTGGAGAAGTGGGCTCTCATGCAAGAGCCAGCCTCTACTACTACATGGTGGAGCATTGGGAGAGGCACCTGTATGGAGGTGGTCGGGAATCAAGAGACTCACGTCGGTCGTAGCGCCGCTGTTAAAATGATAATGGCAAGTCAAATCACGGGGCCCCACCTATCCAGCAATAACTCGCTGTCAAATCACACAGCCCTACGTTTGCAGCAGCCTACTCCCTCGTCTTCTCGCGTCTTCGTCGAACCGACTAGGTGGAACTGTCCCGCCGCCTACCGGGCAGGAAAAGCCCCGCCCTCGACTTTTAAATAGTATATAGTATACTAATTTTGTATCCATGGATTGCGCCCGCGCCATGGAGCAAAGCGTCTAGAAAACGGCGGTACACATGTACGGAGTATACAGCATGCCCGTCGCGTTCGCGTCGCACCCCAGACGGTCGGTCGGTCTGGCACGCTGCTCTCCGAATGGAACGCGCGTCATATTGCGTTCGCACACACATGTGGGACGGCAATTGAGAACCGACCATAGGCACACTCCCCGGCCCCGCAAGTCGGGTGACTTAATAGAAGAGGGAGGCGAGCGATAGTACTAAAGAAGTGTTGTACTACGTTGGTGCCTGGACGATCCCTGCAAGACACGGAAGATCAGTTCGTCCATGCATGTGACCAGACTCCAGCAGACACGCCTGGATTGGCTATCGTCTACATATCGTGCAGGCTGTGTTGTACATGGCTGTAGTTGTGGTGAGAAATCTAAAAAAAGTTTCTTGTCATCTTGCAAAATTATGTGTCATGTGCTTTGGATCACTGCGTGGGTTAAACAGCGACAACTAAGTTGGGCTAGTCATTGGGGGCACATGCACGAACAGTGACTACTCGACTGCCATCTAGGTCAAGCCGGCTATGTTAATTAGGACATCTATCGACGGACCCCTTTTCTACGAGTTTATCTTTAATTTGAGCTTTGTTCCTCGTCTAGTTTGTCCATCGGGATTATGTTGTCTCCTTTGGGCAGTGAGGTTATGATTTCTTGTCATGTGGCATTTTTTCATGTTATATGTTATAATCCGGTGCTTCAGATCAAAATGATGACAACTGCGCCTCCGGGCCACGTGCATGAAGACTTCTCGACAGTCATTGACGAGGTCAAGCCGGCTCCGGTAGACAAAGGAAAACTAAGTACTACTCCACTATATAGGCAGGAGCCTCTGCGCTTGCTTGCTAGTGTTGCTCTCTTCACACTGTCTCGGCCTCTCCAGATCTAAATACGACAGCGGTGGCCACACACACTCTCTCTCTCTCTCTGCTCACCACTGGTCACAGATCCAGCCGGATCCTCTCTGCCGGGGAAGGTGAGAAGGTGCAACGTTCACGCGGTCGTTGTCGGTGTCAAAACCGGCGGATCTCGGGTAGGGGGTCCCAAACTGTGCGTCTAGGCGGATGGTAACAGGAGACAAGGGACACGATGTTTTACCCAGGTTCGGGCCCTCTTGATGGAGGTAAAACCCTACGTCTTGCTTGATTAATATTGATGATGTGTGTTACAAGAGTAGATCTACCACGAGATCAAGGAGGCTAAACCCTAGAAGCTAGCCTATGGTATGATTGTTGTTCGTCCTACGGACTAAAGCCATCCGGTTTATATAGACACCGGAGAGGGCTAGGGTTACACAGAGTCGGTTACAATGGTAGGAGATCTACATATCCGTATCGCCAAGCTTGCCTTCCACGCCAAGGAAAGTCCCATCCGGACACGGGACGAAGTCTTCAATCTTGTATCTTCATAGTCTTGGAGTCCGGCCGATGATGGTAGTTCGGCTATCCAGACACCCCCTAGTCTAGGACTCCCTCAGTAGCCCCCGAACCAGGCTTCAATGACGACGAGTCCGGCGCGTATGTTGTCTTCGGCGTTTGCAAGGCGGGTTCTCCTTCACGCTCCAGGTGTTTGCCGGATAGTGTCCGGTTGCTTCATAAATGTTGCGCTCCTTGGCTTCCACGTCCAATAATGGCCTTCTTCCATGCGTTGTACGAATGCGAAAAGCCAGGGTATTCTTACGTTTTACCCCCTAGCTGCGCGAATAAGCTGCCTATAAGAGAGGCGAGGATTCAGATCCAAATCTCACCATCCTCCTTCCGCAAGTACTCATCAAGGTGCATCTGACAAAAAATCCATTCCAACATGGACAATCGACGCGGCTCCTCTTCTCGCGCTCCCAGTCCTCAGCCAGGAGATTGGAGGAGATGCTCAGTCCCGCATAGCGAGTTAGTGACGCTCCAAGCAGAGGGATACCTTCCCCCGGCCTTTATGGTTCCGGTTCGAGCCGGACTGGCCACCTACAAGGGTGGGAAGCAGGCGGAGAGCGTCCCCAATCCTCCAAAGGAGAGCGGGTATGCTTCGTCCCCTACTTAATAAGGGGACTCGGATTTCCTATACATCCGTTTCTCCGAGGGCTCCTGGAGTTCTATGGACTCCAACTTCACCACCTCACGCCTGGCTCCATTTTGCACATCGCGGGCTTTGTAGCTCTTTGCGAGATGTTCTTGGGCATCGAGCCCCATTTTGCGCTATGGAAGAGGCTGTTTTGCCTCGTACCCCGTTCTCACGGGGGGTCGATATATCAAGTGGGCGGAGCCGAAATATCGCGCATTGCCGGGACCGGATATCTATCCGGAACCCCAAAGAAGGCGTCCGAAGACTCGCCTTTGGAGTGGTTCTATATGGAAGACGCCCCGCTGCCGGATCCAGTTCGGATCGGCCTCCCGGAGTTTAGCAACGCTCCTCTGAAGAAACGCCTGAGTTGGCGCCCGCGGAGCCCTCAACGGGAAGATGATAGGAGCGTCCACTATCTGATGGGCCGGATACGGCTACTAGCCCATTCCGGATTAACCATGATTGGAGTCATGGACACATGCATTATGCGAGGGGTGCATCCGCTCCAATATAGGGGCCATCCTATGTGGGATTTTAATGGGGAGAATGACGCCTCCCGTCATGGCCGCACGGGGCCGGGATCGGCCGCCGATCTGGTGAAGATCCTGTCCGGCTTGTACAATGGGGAGAAGGAGGACTTCCTCCGCACGAATCCATTGAATGGATTCTCCATGAATAACCCTCGGAGCTTGGTAAGCGGACGCTTATATATCTGATCCGTGCTTTCAAAGGTAAGTATCTTACTTTATGATTTCGATGCAGGAAATACGCCGGGATGTGGTGGGCATAGAAAGCCCAACTCGACAACCCGAGGATCCGGGAATATCCCTTGATCCGGCCTCCGAAGAGGATCCAGACATAAAGGTGGATTTGATTGACGGGGTGTTCCACCAGCTGAGCATAGACAATGCTTTAGTCGCCATTACGGCTGACTACCCCGATTTATGTCCGGCTTCCCAGGTGAGTACGACCGAATTCCTGACACCGTTACTTTTTAATGCTTATTTCTGACCACCGTGTACCAATGGTGCTTGGCAGGAGGTGCCTTTATGGCGGGAAGCCGAGCCTGCGGCGACTGATCAAACGAGGTCAGTGCGGCCTAGCAGGCGGAAGAGGAGTGCGGCGCGAATCGAAACGTTGCCGCAAAGGTATGGTGCACCATTGTCTTTTAAGGGAGAGACTTCTGGGAGGCATATTAATGCTCACGATTCTTCCAGGAGAAAGAGCGCTCGCCGGACTGAGTCCGGAGAGGGTGCCCACCAAGCCTCCGCCAGCTAGGCTCCAACGCCTGGTCCGGAGGGGGAGGCGAGCGCAAGGCGTGAGCCGGATGCTCCTCCAACGGAGGATGCCAACAGGTTGTCCGCCACCAGGTCTGAGGTGGAAAGCGCCATGAATCACAGGCGCCGTCAGATAGTTCTTCGTGACGCGTGTTTCTCCCCTGAGGCGTTAAATGCCTTTAATGCGGGAGACGCGCACCTCCGTGCTGCTCAAGATGGTTTAACCAGAGCCACGGAGCAGTATGTAAAGGACATACGGGTAAGGAATTTTAATAGTTATATATGCCAGTAGCCCCCGAGACTTAAAATAGTTAAACTAACTGATTTAAGGATCATTTGTTATGCAGGATCTTACTGAGAAGAATACCCACCTGTCTCAGGAGCTTCAAGAATGCAAGGCCCAACTTGAGGCCGCACTAGCCGCTGCCGGGGGAGCCACGGAGACCCCCTCTGGTAATTCATATTTTGAAAAAAGAAGTAGTTTATGAAGTGCGGCGTGTGTGTATAGTCTGACAATAATATTGCAGAGGGTGCCGGACTAGATCCGGACAAGCAACAGCTGCTGCGCCAGTTGAAGGCCGGTGAGAGGGTGCTTATGAGGGTGCAGCAGGAGAGGAACAAACTCCAAGATGCCAACACCTAGCTGGGCGAAGAACTAAAAGATGTTCGGGTCCAGCTGTCTAACTCCGTAAAGGAGAATCGGCGGCTTCATCGCGGCATTTATAGTAAGTGCTTGAGCAAACTCTTTTGAAAAGAAGAGTTCGGCGAGGAAGTCGATTGATAGAAATGTGTCTGTAGGTGTGCTCACGGGTCGTCCGGCGGAGGAGATGCCTGGTTCCATGGGAGACCCTCTTCCTGAGCTGCTGCAACTGCACGAACGTGTTCGGCAGGCGATGAGCAGCGTCGTTTAGGCCTTATGGCCTTCCGTCTCCCTACCTGAGGGCCTTGGAGGGCTTGCTGAGAAGCTTCAGGGAGTACGGCGATGTCTCCGTCTGTGGAAGATGTCGGCCTGCCGTCAAGGCGCTAGGGAGGCCTGGGCCATGGTGAAGACGCGGTACCCGAAGGCTGACCCAAACCACATGGCCGAGGTCGGACCTATGGGGCCCGATGGGAAGGAGATCCCTGTGAGCTTGATGTACGGCCAAGTAGAGTTGGCCGCGAAATATTCCCAACAGGACTGTAAATTAGACAGCCTGTTAGATGGGATTGAAGAGGAGTACAATCAGTCTGTTTGACGATGTAATTTTAAAATGACATGTAAAATGCCTTCTAGCCAGATTGTAGATCGTTTGACTTTGCGGACCTTTTCGCTTCAACCTCGGGACCCAACAGTCCGTAGTGTGTCCGAATACCCTTACGGTTATAAAAGAACTGGGGCATGCATGGAGACAAGGCGTAGGGGTCATAATTGCTTTATCAGACAAGTGCCCAACTAGCTATGTTATATTACATGGTTAGTAAGAAACATCTTGCAGGGAGAATAGTTCCATTAAGGGTTCCTTTCCCTGGGAGGCATGCCCTAAAGTGCATGTCCGGACTGCGAAAATAGCAGACAAAGCATTTGGAGGAAGATAAATAAGTAAGTAATAAATCATCTCTCCGGTCACCGACCGAATATTCCCTTAAGAACGCTAGGCTTCGGCTTCACCCAGTCTGAGGTACACATCCGGCTGACCCAGCAGTAACAATCGCAGAGGTGCTCCCTTTACCTCCTAGCCCAACAATCGGGAATGTAGGGGTAAGCACAGGAGCCAGGCAACCCGTCTTGGCCAAAACTTAAGTCATATCGATGCATATAATGGTGATCAAAAGGTACATGCGGAAGTGTGACACATGTGGTGGGCATGAAGCCCAAATAAATAAGCTTCTGTTAAAGAAGCCCCCAGGTATAACGAGTGCGAGTAGCACATCGAGTGAGTGCGAACAAAGCGCAGATTAGCCCTTAAGAGGTTTGTACTGAAAGAGGGAGGAAAAAGGAGGGAAAACAAAGACAGCGAAAAAACATGAAAGGTGGACGGAGGAAGGAGACGAACCCTGAGTCCGGCGCTAGGCGTAAAATCTTCGGAGACGGGTTGCGTTCCATGGGTTTGGCTCGAGTCGGTTGTCAGATGCGTTGCGTAGACGGTATGCACCTCCGGTAAGGACTTGGTCGATGATGAAGGGACCTTTCCATTTGGGCTTAAGTTTGTCCTTTTTCTTGTCCAGCAGGCGTAGAACTAGCTCGCCAACATTGTAAGTTTTGGCCCGTACTTCTCTGCTTTGATATCTTCGAGCCTGCTGTTGATAGAATGCGGAACGGGATTTTGCCACGTCGCGCTCCTCCTCTAAAACGTCCAAACTGTCCTACCGATCCAACTCGGCTTCTCTTTCCTCGTACATGCGCACGCGAGGTGAGTCATGAATTATATCGCAGGGCAAAACTGCCTCAGCGCCGTATACCATAAAAATGGTGTGAATCTGGTGGTGTGGTTTGGTGTGGTCCGTAGCCCCCAAAGTACGGAGTCGAGCTCCTCTACCCAGTGTGTGTTAGATTCCGTGAGGGACCGCACTAATCTGGGTTTGATGCCGCTCATGATTAGACCATTTGCTTGTTCCACTTGACCATTAGTTTGAGGGTGGTAGACTGAAGCGTAGTCGAGCTTGATGCCCATGTTTTTGCACCAGAGTTTAACCTCGTCGGCTGTGAAATTCGTGCCGTTATCAGTGATGATGCTGTGGGGGACGCCAAAACGGTGTACTACCCCGGATATGAAGTCTATCACAGGTCCGGATTCTGCCGTTTTAACCGGCTTGGCCTCTATCCATTTGGTGAATTTGTCCACCATGACCAATAAGTATTTGTGCTTGTCGGTTCCCCCTTTAAGGGGTCCAACCATGTCAAGCCCCCAAACCGCGAACGGCCAAGTAATGGGTATAGTTTTGAGGGCGGTGGGTGGCATGTGGCTCTGATTAGCAAAGAGCTGGCAACCAACGCATCGTTGGACTAAGTCCTGAGCATCTGCCCGGGCGGTCGGCCAATAAAATCCTGTACGGAAGGCCTTGCCTACAAGGGCCCGGGCGGCGGCGTGGTGCCCGCCGAGTCCGGCGTGAATTTCAGCCAGGAGATTTCGCCCTTCCTCTTCGAAGATACACCTTTGAAGGACTCCGGTTGTGCTTTTCTTATAAAGTTCTCCCTCATGGACCTTGTAGGCTTTAGATCGCCAAACTATGCAGCGGGCCTCATTTTGGTCTTCGAGAAGTTCCTGCCTGATTAAGTAGGCTAGGAATGGTTCCGTCCACGGGGCAATTACTGCCAGTATTTCATGGGCTGAATGTGTTATTTCATTGGCTGAGCCACCGATTGTGTCAGAATGTTCTGCGTTAGGTGATGCAGTTGGTTTTGGATTATTATTTCCGAACACCTCTTCCCATAATACGGATGGCTTAAAGAGCCGCTCCAGGAAGATGTTTGGAGGGACGGCGTCGCGTTTTGCGCCAATGCGTGCCAACACGTCTGCTGCCTGGTTATTATCCCGGGCTACATGGTGGAATTCGAGTCCTTCGAACCGGGCTGATATTTTTAGGACAGTGTTACGGTAGGCTGCCATTTTCGGATCCTTGGAGTCAAAGTCTCCATTTACTTGGGATATTGCAAGGTTTGAATCTCCGCGCACCTCTAGGCGTTGAATACCCATGGAGATTGCCATCCGGAGGCCATGTAGAAGGCCCTCGTATTCGGCTGCATTGTTGGAGTCCGTGTACATTATTTGAAGCATGTATTGGACTATGTCTCCGGTTGGGGACGTCAAGACGACGCCAGCCCCCAAGCCAGCCAACATTTTGGAGCCGTCGAAATGCATGATCCAATTGGAGTATGTGCCGTACTCTTTAGGGAGTTCGGCTTCGGTCCATTCGGCGATGAAGTCAGCCAGAACTTGCGACTTGATAGCTCGCCGTGGTTTGTAGGTTATATCAAATGGTAATAACTCAGTGGCCCATTTTGCAATCCTGTCCATCGCATCGCGATTGTTTATAATGTTGTTGAGAGGTACTTCGGAGGCCACCGTTATGGAACACTCTTGAAAGTAGTGTCGCAGCTTCCGGGATGCCATGAACACCGCATATGCTATCTTTTGATAGTGTGGGTACCGGGACTTGCATGGAGTTAAGACAGTGGATACGTAGTACACTGGTTTTTGAAGAGGGAATTTGTGCCCTTCTGTTTCTTGTTCGATGACGAGTACCGCGCTGACAACTTGATGTGTTGCTGCGATATATAACAACATCGGTTCGCCCAGGTTGGGCGCGGCTAGGACCGGATTTGTTGCCAATACGGCCTTAATTTCTTCGAGTCCGGCCGTGGCAGCATCTGTCCATTCGAAATGTTCGGTGCGCCGGAGGAGGCGATAGAGGGGCAGCGCCTTTTCTCCCAAACGGGAGATGAAGCGGCTTAGAGCCGCCACGCATCCAGTTAGTTTTTGTATTTGCTTGAGGTCTTTTGGGATATCCAATTGTGACAGAGCTCGGATCTTGGCTGGGTTTGCTTCAATTCCTCTACCGGATACAATGAAGCCCAAGAGCTTTTCGGCTGGTATGCCGAAAACACATTTTTCCGGGTTGAGCTTAATGTCATATGCTCGGAGGTTGTCGAATGTCACCCTCAAGTCGTCTACTAGAGTTTCGACGTGTTTGGTCTTGACGACCACATCGTCTACGTATGCCTCTACTGTTTTGCCTATCTGGGTGGCCAGACATGTCTGAATCATGCGCTGATATGTTGCGCCGGCGTTTTTGAGTCCGAAGGGCATTGTGTTGAAGCAGAATGGTCCGTATAGAGTAATAAATGCTGTTGCGGCCTGGTCTTTTTCCGCCATCTTGATTTGGTGGTATCCGGAGTATGCGTCGAGGAAGCACAATGAATCGTGCCCTGCCGTAGCATCGATGATTTGGTCGATGCGAGGGAGAGGGAAAGGGTCCTTTGGACAGGCCTTGTTAAGGTCTTTGAAATTGACACAAAGGCGCCAGGATTGTCCTTTTTTGGTACCATTACCAGGTTGGCTAGCCAGTCCGGATGTTTTATATCTCTGATGAATCCGGCTTCTAAGAGTTTGGCTAGCTCCTCTCCCATTGCCTGTCTTTTGGGTTTGGAAAATCGCCGAAGAGCCTGTTTGACTGGCTTGAATCCTTTTAGGATATTTAGGCTGTGCTCTGCCAGCCTGCGTGGGATTCCTGGCATGTCTAAAGGGTGCTAGGCGAAAATGTCCCAATTTTCCCGAATGAATCCTCGTAGTGTGGCTTCTACATCAGGATTTAATTGTGCCCCAGTGGAGGCCGTCTTTGTGGGGTCCGTTGGATGGACCTGGAATTTGACTATTTCGTCTGCTGGTTTAAAAGAGGTGGACTTAGACCTCTTATCGAGTATCACATCGTCCCTATCCACCGTGGAGCACAGCGCAGTGAGCTCCTCTGCCGCTAGGGCTTCGGATAATGCCTCTAGGGCCAGTGCGGCTGTCTTATTTTCAGCGTGGAGTGCTATATCTGGATCACTGACGAGAGTGATTATTCCATTGGGCCCGGGCATTTTGAGCTTCATGTGCCCGTAATGGGGTATAGCTTGGAAGATTGTGAATGCCTCTCGCCCTAACAAGGCGTGATATCCGCTGCCGAATGGGGCCACTTGGAACGTGACCTCTTCGGACTTGTAGTTGTCCGGCGAGCCGAACACTACGTCTAGTGTGATTTTTCCTGTGCAGCGTCCTTCTCGACTAGGGATTATTCCCCCGAAGGTTGTGCTGCTTCGCTCAATGCAGCTCCAGTCAATTTCCATTTTTTGGAGGGTTTCCTCATAGATGAGGTTTAATCCGCTGCCGCCATCCATGAGTACCTTGGTAAGACGAAAGCCGTCCACCATCGGACGGAGGACCAATGCAGCTGGTGCTCGAGTTGTTCGGAATTTAGGTGCATCGCTGGCATTGAAGGTGATAGCTGTGTTGCTCCATGGATTCGTTGTTGCTACTTGGTAGACTTCGGCGAGGCTGCGGATTGTTCGCTTCCGCATGTTATTTGATCGAAAGTCTCGAAGACTGTTAATACCGTACTGGTACTATTGGGCTGGTTGTCCAGGGCTAGAAAGCCTTCGCCACATTTGGCCACCTGCCGTAGTATCCAACATGCTCGAAGGCTATGTGTTGGAGTGGCGCCCTCCGTACTGTGGATTTTGTAGGGTCCGTTGAGCCATCCCTCCAGTACGGTTCCGTGCCCTTTAGGGGGATTTTGCTTTTTGGTTTTTAATCCAGGTGCTTGAGTATGAAGCACCCTTTTATTTCGGACTGGGTTGTATTCAGGGCCGGATTGTCCCAAAACCTGGTTTCGGTTTTCCAGGCACTCTCCATTGCACAGTATTTTTGTACAATGGTCGCTAGGTCAGCGAAGTGTGTAACTTCACGACGACTTATGGCGTTTATGATTCCCTTGTCCGTGCAATTGTTGCAAAAAATTGAAATCGCGCTTTCTTCACGGTAGTCCTTTATCCTGTTCATAACCAGGAGGAATCTGGCCCAGTAATGATGTACTGTTTCATCGGGCTCTTGCCATATTTGACATAGATCGCTTATGTTTGGGTGGGCGGGTGGAATTAAGTTCGGAACCCCGCCCGATCTGAGGCTCAAAGGCCAAGAAGTTTCCGGATTTGGAAGCTTGGTTTGTTGGATGCCTTCCAACAAATCTGGTCTAATACCTGACTTTAGGTTCAGTATTTGATTGACATCCGTCTCTCCGCGGGAATCCGGCATGGAGGGATTGGGAATCCGGACATAGCTGGTTTTTAACATAGAAGAAGAGTCGCCGCATTGTTCCTCTACCACAACAACATGGTGGGTAGCCTGGGGAGAGTTAATCTCTCTCAGATCGGTTTTAAGACCAATCTGATCGTAGTCTGTAGTGACTCTCAGGGCGGCGATGCGATCCAAGAGCTCGTTTACGGAGGAGAGCTCAATCGGATCTAACTGCTCGGCGAATTCCGAGCTGACATGAAGATCGCTTTTGATGACCTGAGAGGTCATCGTCGGAGCGGTGGCCGAATAGGCGGTCATAAGAAAACCACCTAGCCGGATAGTTTGGCCGGCGGCCAAAGCTCCCTTGACGACGGCGCCGTCTTTAAAGACGGGAAAAGGCATCCTTCCTGATTGCGACGGCACAGAGGAACTCTCAATGAAATCACCAATGTCGGTGTCAAAACCGGCGGATCTCGGGTAGGGGGTCCCGAACTGTGCGTCTAGGCGGATGGTAACAGGAGACAAGGGACACAATGTTTTACCCAGTTTCGGGCCCTCTTGATGGAGGTAAAACCCTACGTCCTGCTTGATTAATATTGATGATGTGTGTTACAAGAGTAGATCTACCACGAGATCAAGGAGGCTAAACCCTAGAAGCTAGCCTATGGTATGATTGTTGTTCGTCCTACGGACTAAAGCCATCCGGTTTATATAGACACCGGAGAGGGTTAGGGTTACACAGAGTCGATTACAATGGTAGGAGATCTCCATATCCGTATCGCCAAGCTTGCCTTCCACGCCAAGGAAAGTCCCATCCGGACACGAGACAAAGTCTTCAATCTTGTATCTTCATAGTCTTGGAGTTCGGCCGATGATGGTAGTTCGGCTATCCGGACACCCCCTAGTCCAGGACTCCCTCAGTCGTCCTCGGCGATGGATCTTACCAACTGCTGGGTGCGTCCCGATCAGCCTACCTTGCCATTCTCTCCCAAGCACCGCTGGCGAGGGAGGGCCTCCGACCCCTTCTTCCTTGCTGCCGTATTGTGGGCAGATCCGGCCTCCAGCGCCCACCTAGCGACATCCCGGCGACCATCAGGTATAACTTCCTTCGAAACCGGCCTTGCTCTACTTCTTGAGCTCCTGACATTGCTGCATTTATAACTTTCACTATTTCTCAGGCCCCCTCGTAGATAGGATCGATCGGCTGTTCGAAAACCACCTATTTTTTACGTTTAAGAGGTAAAACTAGTTCATGCTCTCGAATCTAGTACTACTTGGTTCAAACAAGGAAGAAAGGGGGTGGGGTGGGGGAGGATTTGTTACCTGAATCTAGGACTTGGTCGAAAGAGGAAATGATGGGGGCAAAAGGTAGAAGAGACTGGCTATCCAACTGGTCTCTAGGTCTAATAGGGAAATAAAGGGAAACGCAGTACAAACTCAATATAAACCCGATCTCTTGGTTGAAAAAGGAAAGAAAGTGGGGACTCGAGGACAAGTCAACAGAGTAAGTCCAGCACTAGATTTGCTAGCCTCACACAGTATAAGGTGGCTATACCGAACAAAAATGGGACCAATCCAGATATCAAGTTCTGATGTTTGTTGCCCCGAGCCACTCTTATGTAATGCCACTGGTAAAATGTAGCAGTCGCACTGTTAAAAGTAAGGACACGTTAAACCAATGTTGTTTTCAATGTAATGCCTCCAGTAATATGAATCAATGGCACATCTTTACATGTCCTGCTAAAATTTCCCATTAAGATAAGTTGGTTCTTTTCGTTAGAAATGCAACTGTCCTGGTCTACCTACTCTCCTGTGCCCAAAGTAATGTCGTATTTAACGGTTTTCATAGTTAATCCTAATGCCCACACTAATATCTAGCAATGCCACTTCTTTAGAAATTGCTATTGTCCTTGTAGGATTGCCATTCAGATAAGGAACATGCTTGTTTTCATTTGATGCATGTTTCATCACTTGTTAGTCACCCTCCTTTCCACCTTTTTTGTGCAAACAGAGATATACATTTCACGCTCGATCTTAGTTGAACTGCACAAATGATATCCAAATTATAGTTGAGCATTCCAGGAGCTTCACAACCAACCTTGATGTTGCTCAATTTTATTGCAACTAATGAAGAAGAAGCTCTGTGGGTTTCGTTTTCTGATGGAAATGGAACCGGGGCTGGAGCCCTTTTCTTTAAATTTTTTGAAGAAGAAGCTGCTAGCTCACGGGACATTGCTTCATTTTAGGTGAACAGCACCAAAAGGTCCCATGAATTGAATCATCCATGTTGGTGACGGAAAGAGCCAGCTTCAGCATCCCAGTCTAAGCACCCCCGGCCTCCATCCTTGTGACGCACGGTGCACCTCGTTTGGCACCTGCTCGACCGTAGTGTCACTGATAAAATGAAGTAATAATACAGTTAAAATAGAGCGAGTGTCATCTCTATCATTTCATTTCCAATGTAGATAAAGAAAGTGCTTCTCTTTGTTAAAGTATGTTTCATCAACTAGTCCCATTGTTAATGTTTAAGCGTTTCTGCAAACTGGGGTGCTTAATTTTAGTTGATATGTACAAAAATAGAGATTTGAATGTCTCAAGGCACCTCCTTGTACTACTGCTGTACACTGATGTTCATCACTGGCAGAAGGTGTATCTGGGAGACTTGGGACGATGTCCAGTATGGGGCGTACCGTATGAGGCGTCGCAGGGCCCATCTCGCCCTTGTAGCATGGCATACTATGATACTATCGCAATATTTTCTTCTATTTATTTTGTGTGTTTCATCAACTAGTGCCACTATAATGTAATCACGCTTTTTTATTATCTGTGCAAACAGGGTTATTCAGCTACATTTTGGTGGAACTGCACAAATGTACGCATGGAACCGTCATATATGCAGAGTGCGAGGTGTGCCAAGTAAAAATTACCGACACCAACCATGCTGCATACACGCATTGGCATCCACCACAACTAGTGGGATGTGTGGCGCTCTCTGTGGATGGATCTTTCTCAGCAGCAAATCCTCTAACCAAATACTAGTAGCTTATATTAGCAGTTTTCTAGGGAGTACTTTTTTCTGAAAGAAGCACCAATCTACTTTTCTTTATTTGTACACTGTGTCACAACTTTGACCCAAAGGTCCAGAGCTATTTTAGGGTGATTGGTGTAGTACTCGGAGACTGATTGTAAGCATGATTTTCATTAGTTCTCACACTGATTGTAAGCATGAGCAGGTGGAAGATTAGGTTAGTGCGAAGCTTACCTTAAACCCTACCGCCACTGTTGAAACGAGGCGAGTGTCGAGGGAACCGTGGAGAACGGCGGGGAAGCGACATCGCGCCATCCGGCCTCCTCTTGCAGTGGGAGAACGAATACTCCTGTGGCTCTAGCTGGCTCTGCACCCTCACGAACGGCACACCATACTCGATCGATTTTTTATCCTCTGGGTGCTCGACCTTCGACCTGTATGCCCACCACCTTCGCCTGATTCTCGCCTCGGGCGAATCTGTCTGCTCCATCGCCCATAGGAGATACTTGATGAACTCGGAGGACTGCGGCGTGACTGCCGTCAAGGAGTACATGTACATCGCCGCCCTCATCACCGCTGTCTCACTCTTTCGCATACATTGCCACATGGCCCGCACTGTCCTCGAAATCTCCCACTCATTGTCAAACCAACTAAGGATCTCCTTCAACCTGGGTAACTTTGCCTGGTCGCCGCCGGCGATCTGCCTGATTCGCTACTGCATCCTCTCCATAGATGTCGTTCTGAGTGGTCCGGTGCTAGCTTTGGAAGATGGGAGGAGAGACGGTGGTCTTGCAATAGATAAGAGGGAGAGGAGAGGAGGTGGTTTTGGAATGGAGATGATGGAGAGGAGAGGAGGTGGTTTTGCAATGGAGAGAAGATCAGAAGAGGGAGAGGCGAGACGGTGGTTTTGGAATGGAGATGATGGAGAGGAGAGGAGGTGGTTTTGGAATGGAGATGATGGATAGGAGAGGAGGTGGTTTTACAATGGAGAAGATCAGAAGAGGGAGAGGCGAGACGGTGGTTGTGGAATGGAGATGATGGATTGGAGAGGAGGTGGTTTTGCAATGGATAAGAGGGAGAGGAGCGTGTGGCAGTGATTTAGGATTGGGCGAGAGGGTCGGCGCGCTGTGACTGGATCAAAATCAAAATCAATTTACCCTTCAATTAAGAAAGTGACCCCACATTAACTAG
This sequence comes from Triticum aestivum, assembly GCF_018294505.1. Classification (NCBI taxonomy): domain Eukaryota; kingdom Viridiplantae; phylum Streptophyta; class Magnoliopsida; order Poales; family Poaceae; genus Triticum; species Triticum aestivum. Next base: position 210,800,329 of record NC_057804.1, on the reverse strand, counting down.
TGTCCCTTTTATTCTGGGTCATAATTGACCATGATTTTCACACATAAAATATATGTTATACGTTGCAAAAATAATATAATTTGGAAGTACATTCAGATAGAAACCAAACGATACAAGTTTTGGTGACATGCATTCACATTTTGCTTGTCACATACAGTACATGGTCAAACTTTGACCCAAAATACGCAAAACAACAAAAAAATACTTCCAAGACCAGTGCCGCTCTTCCGCTCTTCTCCTCTTAAACCACCGCCGCTCCTCTCCTGTTCCAATCTAAATCCAACGCCGCTCCTCTCCTCTTCCATTTCAAAACCACCGCCCCTCCTCTCCTGTTCCAGTCCAAAACCAGCGTCGCTCCTCTCCCATTCTAATCCAAAGCCAGTGCTGCTCCTCTCCTCTTCCATTTAAAAACCACCGCCGGCGAGTGAAGGTGATGTGGAGAAGTAGATCGATGGAGGAGTACAACCGATACGTGAGGATCGCAGACGGCGACCCTGTGAAGCTAGCTAGGATGTTGGAGATAAAGTCTTGGTTTGACAACAAGGACCAACTACTGGCGACGGTGACATCCATGGCCAAATATCTGCAACAGAGCGAAAAGGCGGCGATACTCATGGAGGGAGTCGCTCCGGAGTACATAGAGCTGCTCCTCTGGGCCATGGAGCAAACAGATTCACCGAATCCGATTGTGAGGGAGCGGTGGTGGGAGTATCGATCCTAGATGGAGCATCCACCAAAGATTGAAGGATCGAGCATCTACAGGGTGCCGTTTGTGAGGGTGTCCTGCCTGAGCGAGCCGGTGGAGTCTTCGTCGACCGAACCCAACTACAAGAGGAGAAAAGCAGTTGGCCCAACGACGCTTCCCCGCCATCGTCTCCCTC
>NC_057804.1:210795733-210799248 GCF_018294505.1 Triticum aestivum | reverse complement strand
CAGGTTGTGAATTGTCAGGAGGAGCTTAGGGTTGTCAGTATTTGCAGGTTGTGAATTGTGTTTTGTGTTGTGTATTTTGTGAGTACTTTCAGATTTGAGATTTGCAGTATTGAGCATATGAAGAATTTTATGAATTCTAGAGATCTATTTTTAGCACTTAAAAAATGTAGTTTCATAGGAGTATAAAAGTGCAGATGAGAAGAAACTGCAATTTCGGTTTCAGATAAGAAACTGCAAGTTCAGTTTCAGATAAGAAATTGCAACTTTCAGAGGCAGAACATTTATATTAACACAGCCTTTTCAAACAGGGTTAACATCATGTTGGAAGTTTTATTCATGGTTGAAAAGGGAACTACCAGCCAGTTCACATCATGCTGATCAACATTCATGCATAGCACATCTTCATATGATGCACAGTCAAAATGCCCACACAATGTCGAGTGTGCGAAACACAGAGAAAACGAGGGACGAAGTTTTGGCAAGTGTTGGACATGGTTTTGGGCTGCCCCGTCTAGGCTTTCATTTTTAACATGCGCGGCCCATGACCTCGAATGGGAGGGCCTGTTTGTATTTTCTTAGGGGTCGTCATGTATCGACCGGCCTTTGGACCTCCCATCCGAGGTTTTGTTTTTGGCAGCCCAATTTATGTATTTTTTTGAAGAAAACGCAGAGGTCTGTTCTATTTTTCTATATAAGAATAGGAACGCCAGGTACAACTTATGTTTCCCTTCTAACTATATTATATATATTTAAATTATTTTATATGTTACTATATATTATTTTTATGATCATCATATATTTAACAGATACTTACATATGTAAGAAAACAATATCCCACATCTTATTAACTTATAAAAATAATTTCTTCACAAATAAAATCCCGGATTGTTTTGGCACGAAAATCCTAGTGATTGTGTACAAAATCTTGGTAAGATTTAAGGACAAATGTAATAATATCACTTATTATTTAAATATATTTATAACAAAATGCTCAGCCCTTTTTTATTTTTTGATAACATTGCTGGCCCAACCCAACATTATAATTAGAATCAGCCTAGCAAAATCGTGTATCTAGATAAAGTGCAAATGGCCTGTAATTTTTTAGGAATTAAAATAAATGGGCCGCATGGACGCTCCATTAATTGTTCACCGAGCCCAGCTAATGGTTGTAATTCAAAAAAAGATCAAATTGACTGTAAATTCTGCCGCGCAAAAAAAAAGACTGTAAATTCTGAAAAAATGGGTTGAATATGTGCCACATTTTTGGAGGCTGAAATGTGGGCCAATAGGTCGAAGCCAACGCAAGTCATTGTCAATTTAGTCAACAAACGATTCTGACATGTTAGCCATTGGATTTACATCCAACGACCGACATCCATCTTCAATCTCTCGTCGTCTTCCTCGAACACCGCCGGGGCCACCTCCCGCCTACTGCTGCTAGCAGCTCTGCTTAGCACGCTTCGCTATGAAGCGCTACTCCACCGTTGGCCAGGCCATCCCTCCACCCCTCCACACCTCATGTTCTTCTCCACCGACTGCCGAACCACACCGCACTAGAGCCAGTTAACCCTCGTACACCTCTCTGTCTGCGACTCTACTCCCGCGTCTTCCCATCTCTGGCTCGTTGCTGTCCGAGGCCTTGCCGTCGTCCACCACCTTGGATGCGCTCGGCGCGGCATGGTCAACTTGGTCAACGAACGACTCCATCGGAAGTAGACTATGCGTGGAGAGGCTGGCAGCTGGGTCCACGGCCACACACAAGGAAATGCCTCCTTATTACACACAAAATAATGATTCCTCCACCTGACATCTGGGACCCACCGAAAGGGCCTCTGTATTTCGCGAAAAAAAAGTGCCCCCCGCTGACTTGTCGGACCCACCAGCTATCTTCGCACACAAGGAAATGCCTCCTTATTACGCACAAAAAAATGAATACTCCCCCTGCCAGCTGGAACCCAGCATACTGGGAGGCTGACTTGTGGGCCTACCAAGTTGACGGGGACGGAGGGCTTTGTCAACTTAGTCAATATGAACCATTCTAGCTCCTGTTACCGTACGATGTTCATCCAACGGTTGTAGTGCTTCTTCAACATCTGGTCTTCTTACTCCAGCCGCCCAAACCAGCGTCGGTCGTGCCGCATGCTCCTGCCTCCCGTGGCCGGTTGTGATGCCGCGGAGGCCTCACCGCCCCCTACTACTCCCACCGCTAGCCAGGCCATCCCTCTACTCACCCACACACCCTGTTATTCTGCGGCGACAACAGCCTCACATCGCAGCCGAACCAGTGAACCCTCGTACTCCTCTTCGCATGGGCATCCACTGATGCGTCTTCCCTGGCTCCGAGTCGTCCCCTTCCTAGGCCTTGCCGTCGTCCACTGCCGTGGTGCTCTCAGCGCGACGTGGTCAACGTGGTCAAGGAACGACTTCCATCGGACGTGCATTGTACGTGGAGAGGCTGACAGCTGGGTCCATGGCCACAACAAGGAAGTGCCTCCTTATTACGCAGAAAATATTGATTCCTCCACCTGACAGCGGGGACCCACCGGACGGGCCACCATATTTCGTGAAAAAAGTTTCCCCCTGACTGCTGGGACCCACCAGCTACATCTTCGCACGCAAGGAAGTGCTTCCAGGCAAAAAAAATGATTCGCCCCCCTGACTGCTAGGACCCACCAGCTACATCTTCGCACGCAAGGAAGTGCGTCCGGGCAAAAAAAATGATTCGCCCCCCTGACTGCTGGGACCCACCAGCTACATCTTCGCACGCAAAGGAAGTGCGTCCGGGCAAAAAAAACGATTCGCCCCTCTGACTGCTGGGACCCACCAGCTACATTTTCGCACGCAAGGAACTGCCTGGCAGTCAGGACCCACCTGGTCGAAGCGTACGCAGCATTGTCATTCTGGTCACGAACGTGTATGTACATATATACTGGTCGATGTAGAGGCGCGCACGTGTCGTAGTAGAGGCGCGTACGTGTCGTAGTATAGGCGCGCACGTAGCATGTACACATACATACAGCGGCCAGGGTGCAAGAAAGAAAATACGGCCACGTACGTACATACGGGCGGGGTCTCGAACACCTACTCGCGCATATATACATTGCTGGGTCGGAACGGAGAAACAAAGTCATCGTCGTGTTCATGGGGAGGCAACGAAATGCGTCGTGTCATGGGGAGGCAACGGAATGCGTCGTGTTCATCGGGAGGCAACGGAACGCGTGGGAGCCAACCGGCTTGGACAGAACAGGCGATGGAAACGAGGCATGGTGTACCGCACAACGGAGGAAACGGACCTCCTACGTTCGGAACGGGGTCTTGTTGATCGGGAGGGGTGTGGCGTACCGCAAAACGGAGGAAACAGACCTCCTATGATTGAAACGGGGGTCCTGTTGATCGGGAGGGGTGTGGCATACCGCAAAATGGACGAAACGGACCTCCTACGATCAAAACGGGGTCCTGTTGATCAGGAGGGGTGTGGCGTACTGCAAAACGGACGAAACGGGCTTGTGTCGGAG